>NW_027617370.1:0-123379 GCF_964187855.1 Myxine glutinosa
GTTTCCTGCACCAACACAAGTGCGAAAAGTGGTTTTTCAACACTAACACAAGTGCGAAAAGTGGTTTTTCAACACTAACACAAGTGCGAAAAGTGTTTTTTCCACACTAATACAAGTGCAAAAGTGGTTTCCTGCACCAACACAAGTGCGAAAAGTGGTTTTTCAACACTAACACAAGTGCGAAAAGTGTTTTTTCCACACTAATACAAGTGCAAAAGTGGTTTCCTGCACCAACACAAGTGCGAAAAGTGGGTTTTCAACACTAACACAAGTGCGAAAAGTGGTTTTTCAACACTATCACAAGTGCCAAAAGTGTTTTTTCCACACTAATACAAGTGCAAAAGTGGTTTCCTGCACCAACAAAAGTGCGAAAAGTGGTTTTGCAACACTATCACAAGTGCAAAAAGTGGTTTTTCCACACTAATACAAGTGCAAAAGTGGTTTCCTGCACCAACACAAGTGCGAAAAGTGGTTTTTCAACACTAACACAAGTGCGAAAAGTGGTTTTTCAACACTATCACAAGTGCAAAAAGTGTTTTTTCCACACTAATACAAGTGCAAAAGTGGTTTCCTACACCAACAAAAGTGCGAAAAGTGGTTTTTCAACACTAACACAAGTGTGAAAAGTGGTTTTTCAGCACTAACACAAGTGCGAAAAGTGGTTTTTCCACACTAATACAAGTGCAAAAGTGGTTTCCTGCACCAACACAAGTGCGAAAAGTGGTTTTTCAACACTAACACAAGTGCGAAAAGTGGTTTTTCAACACTATCACAAGTGCCAAAAGTGTTTTTTCCACACTAATACAAGTGCAAAAGTGGTTTCCTGCACCAACAAAAGTGCGAAAAGTGGTTTTGCAACACTATCACAAGTGCAAAAAGTGGTTTTTCCACACTAATACAAGTGCAAAAGTGGTTTCCTGCACCAACACAAGTGCGAAAAGTGGTTTTTCAACACTAACACAAGTGCGAAAAGTGGTTTTTCAACACTATCACAAGTGCAAAAAGTGTTTTTTCCACACTAATACAAGTGCAAAAGTGGTTTCCTACACCAACAAAAGTGCGAAAAGTGGTTTTTCAACACTAACACAAGTGTGAAAAGTGGTTTTTCAGCACTAACACAAGTGCGAAAAGTAGTTTTTCCACACTAATACAAGTGCAAAAGTGGTTTCCTGCACCAACACAAGTGCGAAAGTGGTTTTTCAACACTAACACAAGTGCGAAAAGTGGTTTTTCAACACTAACAGAAGTGCGAAAAGTGGTTTTTCAACACTAACACAAGTGCGAAAAGTGGTTTTTCAACACTAACACAAGTGTGAAAAGTGTTTTTTCCACACTAATACAAGTGCAAAAGTGGTTTCCTGCACCAACACAAGTGCGAAAAGTAGTTTTTCAACACTAACACGAGTGCGAAAAGTGGCTTTTCAACACTAACACAAGTGTGAAAAGTGGTTTTTCAACACTATCACAAGTGCAAAAAGTGGTTTTCCACACTAATACAAGTGCAAAAGTGGTTTCCTGCACCAACACAAGTGCGAAAAGTGGTTTTTCAACACTATCGCAAGTGCAAAAAGTGTTTTTTCCACACTAATACAAGTGCAAAAGTGGTTTCCTGCACCAACAAAAGTGCAAAAAGTGGTTTTTCAACACTAACACAAGTGCGAAAAGTGGTTTTTCAACACTAACACTAATGCGAAAAGTGGTTTTTCCACACTAATACAAGTGCAAAAGTGGTTTCCTGCACCAACACAAGTGCGAAAAGTGGTTTTTCAACACTAACACAAGTGCGAAAAGTGGTTTTTCAACACTAACAGAAGTGCGAAAAGTGTTTTTTCCACACTAATACAAGTGCAAAAGTGGTTTCCTGCACCAACACAAGTGTGAAAAGTGTTTTGTCCACACTAACACAAGTGCGAAAAGTGTTTTTCCCACACTAATAGAAGTGCAAAAGTGGTTTCCTGCACCAACACAAGTGCGAAAAGTGGTTTTTCAACACTAACACAAGTGCGAAAAGTGGATTTTCAACACTAACACAAGTGCGAAAAGTGTTTTTTCCACACTAATACAAGTGCAAAAGTGGTTTCCTGCACCAACACAAGTGCGAAAAGTGGGTTTTCACCACTAACACAAGTGCGAAAAGTGGTTTTTCAACACTATCACAAGTGCCAAAAGTGTTTTTTCCACACTAATACAAGTGCAAAAGTGGTTTCCTGCACCAACAAAAGTGCGAAAAGTGGTTTTTCAACACTATCACAAGTGCAAAAAGTGGTTTTTCCACACTAATACAAGTTCAAAAGTGGTTTCCTGCACCAACACAAGTGCGAAAAGTGGTTTTTCAACACTAACACAAGTGCGAAAAGTGGTTTTTCAACACTATCACAAGTGCAAAAAGTGTTTTTTCCACACTAATACATGTGCAAAAGTGGTTTCCTGCACCAACAAAAGTGCGAAAAGTGGTTTTTCAACACTAACACAAGTGCGAAAAGTGGTTTTTCAGCACTAACACAAGTGCGAAAAGTGGTTTTTCCACACTAATACAAGTGCAAAGGTGGTTTCCTGCACCAACACAAGTGCGAAAAGTGGTTTTTCAACACTAACACAAGTGTGAAAAGTGGTTTTTCAACACTAACACAAGTGCGAAAAGTGGTTTTTCAACACTAACACAAGTGTGAAAAGTGGTTTTTCCACACTAATACAAGTGCAAAAGTGGTTTCCTGCACCAACACAAGTGCGAAAAGTGGTTTTTCAACACTAACAAAAGTGCGAAAAGTGGTTTTTCAACACTATCACAAGTGCAAAAAGTGTTTTTTCCACACTAATACAAGTGCAAAAGTGGTTTCCTGCACCAACACAAGTGCGAAAAGTGGTTTTTCAATACTAACACAAGTGCGAAAAGTGGTTTTTCAACCCTATCACAAGTGCAAAAAGTGGTTTTTCCACACTAATACAAGTGCAAAAGTGGTTTCCTGCACCAACACAAGTGCGAAAAGTGGTTTTTCAACACTAACACGAGTGCGAAAGTGGCTTTTCAACACTAACACAAGTGCGAAAAGTGGTTTTTCAACACTATCACAAGTGCAAAAAGTGGTTTTTACACACTAATACAAGTGCAAAAGTGGTTTCCTGCACCAACACAAGTGCGAAAAGTGGTTTTTCAACACTAACACAAGTGCGAAAAGTGGTTTTTCAACACTATCACAAGTGCAAAAAGTGTTTTTTCCACACTAATACAAGTGCAAAAGTGGTTTCCTGCACCAACAAAAGTGCAAAAAGTGGTTTTTCAACACTAACACAAGTGCGAAAAGTGGTTTTTCAACACTAATACAAGTGCAAAAGTGGTTTCCTGCACCAACACAAGTGTGAAAAGTGGTTTTTCAACACTAACACAAGTGCGAAAAGTGGTTTTTCAACACGAACAGAAGTGCGAAAAGTGTTTTTTCCACACTAATACAAGTGCAAAAGTGATTTCCTGCACCAACACAATTGCGAAAAGTGTTTTTTCCACACTAACACAAGTGCGAAAAGTGTTTTTTCCACACTAATACAAGTGCAAAAGTGGTTGCCTGCACCAACACAAGTGCGAAAAGTGGTTTTTCAACACTAACACAAGTGCGAAAAGTGGATTTTCAACACTAACACAAGTGCGAAAAGTGTTTTTTCCAAACTAATACAAGTGCAAAAGTGGTTTCCTGGACCAACACAAGTGCGAAAAGTGGGTTTTCAACACTAACACAAGTGCGAAAAGTGGTTTTTCAAAACTATCACAAGTGCCAAAAGTGTTTTTTCCACACTAATACAAGTGCAAAAGTGGTTTCCTGCACCAACAAAACTGCGAAAAGTGGTTTTTCAACACTAACACAAGTGCGAAAAGTGGTTTTTCAACACTAACACAAGTGCGAAAAGTGGTTTTTCCACACTAATACAAGTGCAAAAGTGGTTCCCTGCACCAACACAAGTGCGAAAAGTGGTTTTTCAACACTAACACAAGTGAGAAAAGTGGTTTTTCAACACTAACAGAAGTGCGAAAAGTGTTTTTTCCACACTAATACAAGTGCAAAAGTGGTTTCCTTCACCAACACAAGTGCGAAAAGTGGTTTTTTAACACTAACACAAGTGCGAAAAGTGGTTTTTCAACACTAACACAAGTGCGAAAAGTGTTTTTTCCACAATAATACAAGTGCAAAAGTGGTTTCCTGCACCAACACAAGTGCGAAAAGTGGTTTTTCAACACTAACACAAGTGCGAAAAGTGGTTTTTCAACACTAACACAAGTGCGAAAAGTGTTTTTTCCACACTAATACAAGTGCAAAAGTGGTTTCCTGCACCAACACAAGTGCGAAAAGTGGTTTTTCAACACTAACACAAGTGCGAAAAGTGTTTTTTCAACACTAACACAAGTGCGAAAAGTGTTTTTTCCACACTAATACAAGTGCAAAAGTGGTTTCCTGCACCAACACAAGTGCGAAAAGTGGTTTTTCAACACTAACACAAGTGCGAAAAGTGGTTTTTCAACACTAACACAAGTGCGAAAAGTGTTTTTTCCACACTAATACAAGTGCAAAAGTGGTTTCCTGCACCAACACAAGTGCGAAAAGTGGGTTTTCAACACTAACACAAGTGCGAAAAGTGTTTTTTCAACACTATCACAAGTGCCAAAAGTGTTTTTTCCACATTAATACAAGTGCAAAAGTGGTTTCCTGCACCAACAAAAGTGCGAAAAGTGGTTTTTCAACACTATCACAAGTGCAAAAAGTGGTTTTTCCACACTAATACAAGTGCAAAAGTGGTTTCCTGCACCAACACAAGTGCGAAAAGTTGTTTTTCAACACTAACACAAGTGCGAAAAGTGGTTTTTCAACACTATCATAAGTGCAAAAAGTGTTTTTTCCACACTAATACAAGTGCAAAAGTGGTTTCCTGCACCAACAAAAGTGCGAAAAATGGTTTTTCAACACTAACACAAGTGTGAAAAGTGGTTTTTCAGCGCTAACACAAGTGCGAAAAGTGGTTTTTCCACACTAATACAAGTGCAAAAGTGGTTTCCTGCACCAACACAAGTGCGAAAAGTGGTTTTTCAACACTAACACAAGTGCGAAAAGTGGTTTTTCAACACTAACAGAAGTGCGAAAAGTGTTTTTTCCACACTAATACAAGTGCAAAAGTGTTTTTTCCACACTAATACAAGTGCAAAAGTGGTTTCCTGCACCAACAAAAGTGCGAAAAGTGGTTTTTCAACACTAACACAAGTGCGAAAAGTGGTTTTTCAACACTATCACAAGTGCCAAAAGTGTTTTTTCCACACTAATACAAGTGCAAAAGTGGTTTCCTGCACCAACAAAAGTGCGAAAAGTGGTTTTGCAACACTATCACAAGTGCAAAAAGTGGTTTTTCCACACTAATACAAGTGCAAAAGTGGTTTCCTGCACCAACACAAGTGCGAAAAGTGGTTTTTCAACACTAACACAAGCGCGAAAAGTGGTTTTTCAACACTATCACAAGTGCAAAAAGTGTTTTTTCCACACTAATACAAGTGCAAAAGTGGTTTCCTACACCAACAAAAGTGCGAAAAGTGGTTTTTCAACACTAACACAAGTGTGAAAAGTGGTTTTTCAGCACTAACACAAGTGCGAAAAGTGGTTTTTCCACACTAATACAAGTGCAAAAGTGGTTTCCTGCACCAACACAAGTGCGAAAAGTGGTTTTTCAACACTAACACAAGTGCGAAAAGTGGTTTTTCAACACTATCACAAGTGCCAAAAGTGTTTTTTCCACACTAATACAAGTGCAAAAGTGGTTTCCTGCACCAACAAAAGTGCGAAAAGTGGTTTTGCAACACTATCACAAGTGCAAAAAGTGGTTTTTCCACACTAATACAAGTGCAAAAGTGGTTTCCTGCACCAACACAAGTGCGAAAAGTGGTTTTTCAACACTAACACAAGTGCGAAAAGTGGTTTTTCAACACTATCACAAGTGCAAAAAGTGTTTTTTCCACACTAATACAAGTGCAAAAGTGGTTTCCTACACCAACAAAAGTGCGAAAAGTGGTTTTTCAACACTAACACAAGTGTGAAAAGTGGTTTTTCAGCACTAACACAAGTGCGAAAAGTGGTTTTTCCACACTAATACAAGTGCAAAAGTGGTTTCCTGCACCAACACAAGTGCGAAAGTGGTTTTTCAACACTAACACAAGTGCGAAAAGTGGTTTTTCAACACTAACAGAAGTGCGAAAAGTGGTTTTTCAACACTAACACAAGTGCGAAAAGTGGTTTTTCAACACTAACACTAGTGCGAAAAGTGTTTTTTCCACACTAATACAAGTGCAAAAGTGGTTTCCTGCACCAACACAAGTGCGAAAAGTGGTTTTTCAACACTAACACGAGTGCGAAAAGTGGCTTTTCAACACTAACACAAGTGTGAAAAGTGGTTTTTCAACACTATCACAAGTGCAAAAAGTGGTTTTCCACACTAATACAAGTGCAAAAGTGGTTTCCTGCACCAACACAAGTGCGAAAAGTGGTTTTTCAACACTATCACAAGTGCAAAAAGTGTTTTTTCCACACTAATACAAGTGCAAAAGTGGTTTCCTGCACCAACAAAAGTGCAAAAAGTGGTTTTTCAACACTAACACAAGTGCGAAAAGTGGTTTTTCAACACTAACACTAATGCGAAAAGTGGTTTTTCCACACTAATACAAGTGCAAAAGTGGTTTCCTGCACCAACACAAGTGCGAAAAGTGGTTTTTCAACACTAACACAAGTGCGAAAAGTGGTTTTTCAACACTAACAGAAGTGCGAAAAGTGTTTTTTCCACACTAATACAAGTGCAAAAGTGGTTTCCTGCACCAACACAAGTGTGAAAAGTGTTTTGTCCACACTAACACAAGTGCGAAAAGTGTTTTTCCCACACTAATAGAAGTGCAAAAGTGGTTTCCTGCACCAACACAAGTGCGAAAAGTGGTTTTTCAACACTAACACAAGTGCGAAAAGTGGATTTTCAACACTAACACAAGTGCGAAAAGTGTTTTTTCCACACTAATACAAGTGCAAAAGTGGTTTCCTGCACCAACACAAGTGCGAAAAGTGGGTTTTCACCACTAACACAAGTGCGAAAGGTGGTTTTTCAACACTATCACAAGTGCCAAAAGTGTTTTTTCCACACTAATACAAGTGCAAAAGTGGTTTCCTGCACCAACAAAAGTGCGAAAAGTGGTTTTTCAACACTATCACAAGTGCAAAAAGTGGTTTTTCCACACTAATACAAGTGCAAAAGTGGTTTCCTGCACCAACACAAGTGCGAAAAGTGGTTTTTCAACACTAACACAAGTGCGAAAAGTGGTTTTTCAACACTATCACAAGTGCAAAAAGTGTTTTTCCACACTAATACATGTGCAAAAGTGGTTTCCTGCACCAACAAAAGTGCGAAAAGTGGTTTTTCAACACTAACACAAGTGCGAAAAGTGGTTTTTCAGCACTAACACAAGTGCGAAAAGTGGTTTTTCCACACTAATACAAGTGCAAAGGTGGTTTCCTGCACCAACACAAGTGCGAAAAGTGGTTTTTCAACACTAACACAAGTGTGAAAAGTGGTTTTTCAACACTAACACAAGTGCGAAAAGTGGTTTTTCAACACTAACACAAGTGCGAAAAGTGGTTTTTCCACACTAATACAAGTGCAAAAGTGGTTTCCTGCACCAACACAAGTGCGAAAAGTGGTTTTTCAATACTAACACAAGTGCGAAAAGTGGTTTTTCAACCCTATCACAAGTGCAAAAAGTGGTTTTTCCACACTAATACAAGTGCAAAAGTGGTTTCCTGCACCAACACAAGTGCGAAAAGTGGTTTTTCAACACTAACACGAGTGCGAAAGTGGCTTTTCAACACTAACACAAGTGCGAAAAGTGGTTTTTCAACACTAACAGAAGTGCGAAAAGTGGTTTTTCAACACTAACACAAGTGCGAAAAGTGGTTTTTCAACACTAACACTAGTGCGAAAAGTGTTTTTTCCACACTAATACAAGTGCAAAAGTGGTTTCCTGCACCAACACAAGTGCGAAAAGTGGTTTTTCAACACTAACACGAGTGCGAAAAGTGGCTTTTCAACACTAACACAAGTGTGAAAAGTGGTTTTTCAACACTATCACAAGTGCAAAAAGTGGTTTTCCACACTAATACAAGTGCAAAAGTGGTTTCCTGCACCAACACAAGTGCGAAAAGTGGTTTTTCAACACTATCACAAGTGCAAAAAGTGTTTTTTCCACACTAATACAAGTGCAAAAGTGGTTTCCTGCACCAACAAAAGTGCAAAAAGTGGTTTTTCAACACTAACACAAGTGCGAAAAGTGGTTTTTCAACACTAACACTAATGCGAAAAGTGGTTTTTCCACACTAATACAAGTGCAAAAGTGGTTTCCTGCACCAACACAAGTGCGAAAAGTGGTTTTTCAACACTAACACAAGTGCGAAAAGTGGTTTTTCAACACTAACAGAAGTGCGAAAAGTGTTTTTTCCACACTAATACAAGTGCAAAAGTGGTTTCCTGCACCAACACAAGTGTGAAAAGTGTTTTGTCCACACTAACACAAGTGCGAAAAGTGTTTTTCCCACACTAATAGAAGTGCAAAAGTGGTTTCCTGCACCAACACAAGTGCGAAAAGTGGTTTTTCAACACTAACACAAGTGCGAAAAGTGGATTTTCAACACTAACACAAGTGCGAAAAGTGTTTTTTCCACACTAATACAAGTGCAAAAGTGGTTTCCTGCACCAACACAAGTGCGAAAAGTGGGTTTTCACCACTAACACAAGTGCGAAAGGTGGTTTTTCAACACTATCACAAGTGCCAAAAGTGTTTTTTCCACACTAATACAAGTGCAAAAGTGGTTTCCTGCACCAACAAAAGTGCGAAAAGTGGTTTTTCAACACTATCACAAGTGCAAAAAGTGGTTTTTCCACACTAATACAAGTGCAAAAGTGGTTTCCTGCACCAACACAAGTGCGAAAAGTGGTTTTTCAACACTAACACAAGTGCGAAAAGTGGTTTTTCAACACTATCACAAGTGCAAAAAGTGTTTTTCCACACTAATACATGTGCAAAAGTGGTTTCCTGCACCAACAAAAGTGCGAAAAGTGGTTTTTCAACACTAACACAAGTGCGAAAAGTGGTTTTTCAGCACTAACACAAGTGCGAAAAGTGGTTTTTCAACACTATCACAAGTGCCAAAAGTGTTTTTTCCACACTAATACAAGTGCAAAAGTGGTTTCCTGCACCAACAAAAGTGCGAAAAGTGGTTTTGCAACACTATCACAAGTGCAAAAAGTGGTTTTTCCACACTAATACAAGTGCAAAAGTGGTTTCCTGCACCAACACAAGTGCGAAAAGTGGTTTTTCAACACTAACACAAGTGCGAAAAGTGGTTTTTCAACACTATCACAAGTGCAAAAAGTGTTTTTTCCACACTAATACAAGTGCAAAAGTGGTTTCCTACACCAACAAAAGTGCGAAAAGTGGTTTTTCAACACTAACACAAGTGTGAAAAGTGGTTTTTCAGCACTAACACAAGTGCGAAAAGTGGTTTTTACACACTAATACAAGTGCAAAAGTGGTTTCCTGCACCAACACAAGTGCGAAAGTGGTTTTTCAACACTAACACAAGTGCGAAAAGTGGTTTTTCAACACTAACAGAAGTGCGAAAAGTGGTTTTTCAACACTAACACAAGTGCGAAAAGTGGTTTTTCAACACTAACACTAGTGCGAAAAGTGTTTTTTCCACACTAATACAAGTGCAAAAGTGGTTTCCTGCACCAACACAAGTGCGAAAAGTGGTTTTTCAACACTAACACGAGTGCGAAAAGTGGCTTTTCAACACTAACACAAGTGTGAAAAGTGGTTTTTCAACACTATCACAAGTGCAAAAAGTGGTTTTCCACACTAATACAAGTGCAAAAGTGGTTTCCTGCACCAACACAAGTGCGAAAAGTGGTTTTTCAACACTATCACAAGTGCAAAAAGTGTTTTTTCCACACTAATACAAGTGCAAAAGTGGTTTCCTGCACCAACAAAAGTGCAAAAAGTGGTTTTTCAACACTAACACAAGTGCGAAAAGTGGTTTTTCAACACTAACACTAATGCGAAAAGTGGTTTTTCCACACTAATACAAGTGCAAAAGTGGTTTCCTGCACCAACACAAGTGCGAAAAGTGGTTTTTCAACACTAACACAAGTGCGAAAAGTGGTTTTTCAACACTAACAGAAGTGCGAAAAGTGTTTTTTCCACACTAATACAAGTGCAAAAGTGGTTTCCTGCACCAACACAAGTGTGAAAAGTGTTTTGTCCACACTAACACAAGTGCGAAAAGTGTTTTTCCCACACTAATAGAAGTGCAAAAGTGGTTTCCTGCACCAACACAAGTGCGAAAAGTGGTTTTTCAACACTAACACAAGTGCGAAAAGTGGATTTTCAACACTAACACAAGTGCGAAAAGTGTTTTTTCCACACTAATACAAGTGCAAAAGTGGTTTCCTGCACCAACACAAGTGCGAAAAGTGGGTTTTCACCACTAACACAAGTGCGAAAGGTGGTTTTTCAACACTATCACAAGTGCCAAAAGTGTTTTTTCCACACTAATACAAGTGCAAAAGTGGTTTCCTGCACCAACAAAAGTGCGAAAAGTGGTTTTTCAACACTATCACAAGTGCAAAAAGTGGTTTTTCCACACTAATACAAGTGCAAAAGTGGTTTCCTGCACCAACACAAGTGCGAAAAGTGGTTTTTCAACACTAACACAAGTGCGAAAAGTGGTTTTTCAACACTATCACAAGTGCAAAAAGTGTTTTTCCACACTAATACATGTGCAAAAGTGGTTTCCTGCACCAACAAAAGTGCGAAAAGTGGTTTTTCAACACTAACACAAGTGCGAAAAGTGGTTTTTCAGCACTAACACAAGTGCGAAAAGTGGTTTTTCCACACTAATACAAGTGCAAAGGTGGTTTCCTGCACCAACACAAGTGCGAAAAGTGGTTTTTCAACACTAACACAAGTGTGAAAAGTGGTTTTTCAACACTAACACAAGTGCGAAAAGTGGTTTTTCAACACTAACACAAGTGCGAAAAGTGGTTTTTCCACACTAATACAAGTGCAAAAGTGGTTTCCTGCACCAACACAAGTGCGAAAAGTGGTTTTTCAATGCTAACACAAGTGCGAAAAGTGGTTTTTCAACCCTATCACAAGTGCAAAAAGTGGTTTTTCCACACTAATACAAGTGCAAAAGTGGTTTCCTGCACCAACACAAGTGCGAAAAGTGGTTTTTCAACACTAACACGAGTGCGAAAGTGGCTTTTCAACACTAACACAAGTGCGAAAAGTGGTTTTTCAACACTAACAGAAGTGCGAAAAGTGGTTTTTCAACACTAACACAAGTGCGAAAAGTGGTTTTTCAACACTAACACTAGTGCGAAAAGTGTTTTTTCCACACTAATACAAGTGCAAAAGTGGTTTCCTGCACCAACACAAGTGCGAAAAGTGGTTTTTCAACACTAACACGAGTGCGAAAAGTGGCTTTTCAACACTAACACAAGTGTGAAAAGTGGTTTTTCAACACTATCACAAGTGCAAAAAGTGGTTTTCCACACTAATACAAGTGCAAAAGTGGTTTCCTGCACCAACACAAGTGCGAAAAGTGGTTTTTCAACACTATCACAAGTGCAAAAAGTGTTTTTTCCACACTAATACAAGTGCAAAAGTGGTTTCCTGCACCAACAAAAGTGCAAAAAGTGGTTTTTCAACACTAACACAAGTGCGAAAAGTGGTTTTTCAACACTAACACTAATGCGAAAAGTGGTTTTTCCACACTAATACAAGTGCAAAAGTGGTTTCCTGCACCAACACAAGTGCGAAAAGTGGTTTTTCAACACTAACACAAGTGCGAAAAGTGGTTTTTCAACACTAACAGAAGTGCGAAAAGTGTTTTTTCCACACTAATACAAGTGCAAAAGTGGTTTCCTGCACCAACGCAAGTGTGAAAAGTGTTTTGTCCACACTAACACAAGTGCGAAAAGTGTTTTTCCCACACTAATAGAAGTGCAAAAGTGGTTTCCTGCACCAACACAAGTGCGAAAAGTGGTTTTTCAACACTAACACAAGTGCGAAAAGTGGATTTTCAACACTAACACAAGTGCGAAAAGTGTTTTTTCCACACTAATACAAGTGCAAAAGTGGTTTCCTGCACCAACACAAGTGCGAAAAGTGGGTTTTCACCACTAACACAAGTGCGAAAGGTGGTTTTTCAACACTATCACAAGTGCCAAAAGTGTTTTTTCCACACTAATACAAGTGCAAAAGTGGTTTCCTGCACCAACAAAAGTGCGAAAAGTGGTTTTTCAACACTATCACAAGTGCAAAAAGTGGTTTTTCCACACTAATACAAGTGCAAAAGTGGTTTCCTGCACCAACACAAGTGCGAAAAGTGGTTTTTCAACACTAACACAAGTGCGAAAAGTGGTTTTTCAACACTATCACAAGTGCAAAAAGTGTTTTTCCACACTAATACATGTGCAAAAGTGGTTTCCTGCACCAACAAAAGTGCGAAAAGTGGTTTTTCAACACTAACACAAGTGCGAAAAGTGGTTTTTCAGCACTAACACAAGTGCGAAAAGTGGTTTTTCCACACTAATACAAGTGCAAAGGTGGTTTCCTGCACCAACACAAGTGCGAAAAGTGGTTTTTCAACACTAACACAAGTGTGAAAAGTGGTTTTTCAACACTAACACAAGTGCGAAAAGTGGTTTTTCAACACTAACACAAGTGCGAAAAGTGGTTTTTCCACACTAATACAAGTGCAAAAGTGGTTTCCTGCACCAACACAAGTGCGAAAAGTGGTTTTTCAACACTAACAAAAGTGCGAAAAGTGGTTTTTCAACACTATCACAAGTGCAAAAAGTGTTTTTTCCACACTAATACAAGTGCAAAAGTGGTTTCCTGCACCAACACAAGTGCGAAAAGTGGTTTTTCAATACTAACACAAGTGCGAAAAGTGGTTTTTCAACCCTATCACAAGTGCAAAAAGTGGTTTTTCCACACTAATACAAGTGCAAAAGTGGTTTCCTGCACCAACACAAGTGCGAAAAGTGGTTTTTCAACACTAACACGAGTGCGAAAGTGGCTTTTCAACACTAACACAAGTGCGAAAAGTGGTTTTTCAACACTATCACAAGTGCAAAAAGTGGTTTTTACACACTAATACAAGTGCAAAAGTGGTTTCCTGCACCAACACAAGTGCGAAAAGTGGTTTTTCAACACTAACACAAGTGCGAAAAGTCGTTTTTCAACACTATCACAAGTGCAAAAAGTGTTTTTTCCACACTAATACAAGTGCAAAAGTGGTTTCCTGCACCAACAAAAGTGCAAAAAGTGGTTTTTCAACACTAACACAAGTGCGAAAAGTGGTTTTTCAACACTAATACAAGTGCAAAAGTGGTTTCCTGCACCAACACAAGTGTGAAAAGTGGTTTTTCAACACTAACACAAGTGCGAAAAGTGGTTTTTCAACACGAACAGAAGTGCGAAAAGTGTTTTTGCCACACTAATACAAGTGCAAAAGTGATTTCCTGCACCAACACAATTGCGAAAAGTGTTTTTTCCACACTAACACAAGTGCGAAAAGTGTTTTTTCCACACTAATACAAGTGCAAAAGTGGTTGCCTGCACCAACACAAGTGCGAAAAGTGGTTTTTCAACACTAACACAAGTGTGAAAAGTGGATTTTCAACACTAACACAAGTGCGAAAAGTGTTTTTTCCAAACTAATACAAGTGCAAAAGTGGTTTCCTGGACCAACACAAGTGCGAAAAGTGGGTTTTCAACACTAACACAAGTGCGAAAAGTAGTTTTTCAAAACTATCACAAGTGCCAAAAGTGTTTTTTCCACACTAATACAAGTGCAAAAGTGGTTTCCTGCACCAACAAAACTGCGAAAAGTGGTTTTTCAACACTAACACAAGTGCGAAAAGTGGTTTTTCAACACTAACCCAAGTGCGAAAAGTTTTTTCCACAATAATACAAGTGCAAAAGTGGTTTCCTGCACCAACACAAGTGCGAAAAGTGGTTTTTCAACACTAACACAAGTGCGAAAAGTGGTTTTTCAACACTAACACAAGTGCGAAAAGTGTTTTTTCCACACTAATACAAGTGCAAAAGTGGTTTCCTGCACCAACACAAGTGCGAAAAGTGGTTTTTCAACACTAACACAAGTGCGAAAAGTGTTTTTTCCACACTAATACAAGTGCAAAAGTGGTTTCCTGCACCAACACAAGTGCGAAAAGTGGGTTTTCAACACTAACACAAGTGCGAAAAGTGGTTTTTCAACACTATCACAAGTGCCAAAAGTGTTTTTTCCACACTAATACAAGTGCAAAAGTGGTTTCCTGCACCAACAAAAGTGCGAAAAGTGGTTTTGCAACACTATCACAAGTGCAAAAAGTGGTTTTTCCACACTAATACAAGTGCAAAAGTGGTTTCCTGCACCAACACAAGTGCGAAAAGTGGTTTTTCAACACTAACACAAGTGCGAAAAGTGGTTTTTCAACACTATCACAAGTGCAAAAAGTGTTTTTTCCACACTAATACAAGTGCAAAAGTGGTTTCCTACACCAACAAAAGTGCGAAAAGTGGTTTTTCAACACTAACACAAGTGTGAAAAGTGGTTTTTCAGCACTAACACAAGTGCGAAAAGTGGTTTTTCCACACTAATACAAGTGCAAAAGTGGTTTCCTGCACCAACACAAGTGCGAAAAGTGGTTTTTCAACACTAACACAAGTGCGAAAAGTGGTTTTTCAACACTATCACAAGTGCCAAAAGTGTTTTTTCCACACTAATACAAGTGCAAAAGTGGTTTCCTGCACCAACAAAAGTGCGAAAAGTGGTTTTGCAACACTATCACAAGTGCAAAAAGTGGTTTTTCCACACTAATACAAGTGCAAAAGTGGTTTCCTGCACCAACACAAGTGCGAAAAGTGGTTTTTCAACACTAACACAAGTGCGAAAAGTGGTTTTTCAACACTATCACAAGTGCAAAAAGTGTTTTTTCCACACTAATACAAGTGCAAAAGTGGTTTCCTACACCAACAAAAGTGCGAAAAGTGGTTTTTCAACACTAACACAAGTGTGAAAAGTGGTTTTTCAGCACTAACACAAGTGCGAAAAGTGGTTTTTCCACACTAATACAAGTGCAAAAGTGGTTTCCTGCACCAACACAAGTGCGAAAGTGGTTTTTCAACACTAACACAAGTGCGAAAAGTGGTTTTTCAACACTAACAGAAGTGCGAAAAGTGGTTTTTCAACACTAACACAAGTGCGAAAAGTGGTTTTTCAACACTAACACAAGTGCGAAAAGTGTTTTTTCCACACTAATACAAGTGCAAAAGTGGTTTCCTGCACCAACACAAGTGCGAAAAGTAGTTTTTCAACACTAACACGAGTGCGAAAAGTGGCTTTTCAACACTAACACAAGTGTGAAAAGTGGTTTTTCAACACTATCACAAGTGCAAAAAGTGGTTTTCCACACTAATACAAGTGCAAAAGTGGTTTCCTGCACCAACACAAGTGCGAAAAGTGGTTTTTCAACACTATCGCAAGTGCAAAAAGTGTTTTTTCCACACTAATACAAGTGCAAAAGTGGTTTCCTGCACCAACAAAAGTGCAAAAAGTGGTTTTTCAACACTAACACAAGTGCGAAAAGTGGTTTTTCAACACTAACACTAATGCGAAAAGTGGTTTTTCCACACTAATACAAGTGCAAAAGTGGTTTCCTGCACCAACACAAGTGCGAAAAGTGGTTTTTCAACACTAACACAAGTGCGAAAAGTGGTTTTTCAACACTAACAGAAGTGCGAAAAGTGTTTTTTCCACACTAATACAAGTGCAAAAGTGGTTTCCTGCACCAACACAAGTGTGAAAAGTGTTTTGTCCACACTAACACAAGTGCGAAAAGTGTTTTTCCCACACTAATAGAAGTGCAAAAGTGGTTTCCTGCACCAACACAAGTGCGAAAAGTGGTTTTTCAACACTAACACAAGTGCGAAAAGTGGATTTTCAACACTAACACAAGTGCGAAAAGTGTTTTTTCCACACTAATACAAGTGCAAAAGTGGTTTCCTGCACCAACACAAGTGCGAAAAGTGGGTTTTCACCACTAACACAAGTGCGAAAAGTGGTTTTTCAACACTATCACAAGTGCCAAAAGTGTTTTTTCCACACTAATACAAGTGCAAAAGTGGTTTCCTGCACCAACAAAAGTGCGAAAAGTGGTTTTTCAACACTATCACAAGTGCAAAAAGTGGTTTTTCCACACTAATACAAGTTCAAAAGTGGTTTCCTGCACCAACACAAGTGCGAAAAGTGGTTTTTCAACACTAACACAAGTGCGAAAAGTGGTTTTTCAACACTATCACAAGTGCAAAAAGTGTTTTTTCCACACTAATACATGTGCAAAAGTGGTTTCCTGCACCAACAAAAGTGCGAAAAGTGGTTTTTCAACACTAACACAAGTGCGAAAAGTGGTTTTTCAGCACTAACACAAGTGCGAAAAGTGGTTTTTCCACACTAATACAAGTGCAAAGGTGGTTTCCTGCACCAACACAAGTGCGAAAAGTGGTTTTTCAACACTAACACAAGTGTGAAAAGTGGTTTTTCAACACTAACACAAGTGCGAAAAGTGGTTTTTCAACACTAACACAAGTGTGAAAAGTGGTTTTTCCACACTAATACAAGTGCAAAAGTGGTTTCCTGCACCAACACAAGTGCGAAAAGTGGTTTTTCAACACTAACAAAAGTGCGAAAAGTGGTTTTTCAACACTATCACAAGTGCAAAAAGTGTTTTTTCCACACTAATACAAGTGCAAAAGTGGTTTCCTGCACCAACACAAGTGCGAAAAGTGGTTTTTCAATACTAACAGAAGTGCGAAAAGTGGTTTTTCAACCCTATCACAAGTGCAAAAAGTGGTTTTTCCACACTAATACAAGTGCAAAAGTGGTTTCCTGCACCAACACAAGTGCGAAAAGTGGTTTTTCAACACTAACACGAGTGCGAAAGTGGCCTTTCAACACTAACACAAGTGCGAAAAGTGGTTTTTCAACACTATCACAAGTGCAAAAAGTGGTTTTTACACACTAATACAAGTGCAAAAGTGGTTTCCTGCACCAACACAAGTGCGAAAAGTGGTTTTTCAACACTAACACAAGTGCGAAAAGTGGTTTTTCAACACTATCACAAGTGCAAAAAGTGTTTTTTCCACACTAATACAAGTGCAAAAGTGGTTTCCTGCACCAACAAAAGTGCAAAAAGTGGTTTTTCAACACTAACACAAGTGCGAAAAGTGGTTTTTCAACACTAATACAAGTGCAAAAGTGGTTTCCTGCACCAACACAAGTGTGAAAAGTGGTTTTTCAACACTAACACAAGTGCGAAAAGTGGTTTTTCAACACGAACAGAAGTGCGAAAAGTGTTTTTTCCACACTAATACAAGTGCAAAAGTGATTTCCTGCACCAACACAATTGCGAAAAGTGTTTTTTCCACACTAACACAAGTGCGAAAAGTGTTTTTTCCACACTAATACAAGTGCAAAAGTGGTTGCCTGCACCAACACAAGTGCGAAAAGTGGTTTTTCAACACTAACACAAGTGCGAAAAGTGGATTTTCAACACTAACACAAGTGCGAAAAGTGTTTTTTCCAAACTAATACAAGTGCAAAAGTGGTTTCCTGGACCAACACAAGTGCGAAAAGTGGGTTTTCAACACTAACACAAGTGCGAAAAGTGGTTTTTCAAAACTATCACAAGTGCCAAAAGTGTTTTTTCCACACTAATACAAGTGCAAAAGTGGTTTCCTGCACCAACAAAACTGCGAAAAGTGGTTTTTCAACACTAACACAAGTGCGAAAAGTGGTTTTTCAACACTAACACAAGTGCGAAAAGTGGTTTTTCCACACTAATACAAGTGCAAAAGTGGTTCCCTGCACCAACACAAGTGCGAAAAGTGGTTTTTCAACACTAACACAAGTGAGAAAAGTGGTTTTTCAACACTAACAGAAGTGCGAAAAGTGTTTTTTCCACACTAATACAAGTGCAAAAGTGGTTTCCTTCACCAACACAAGTGCGAAAAGTGGTTTTTTAACACTAACACAAGTGCGAAAAGTGGTTTTTCAACACTAACACAAGTGCGAAAAGTGTTTTTTCCACAATAATACAAGTGCAAAAGTGGTTTCCTGCACCAACACAAGTGCGAAAAGTGGTTTTTCAACACTAACACAAGTGCGAAAAGTGGTTTTTCAACACTAACACAAGTGCGAAAAGTGTTTTTTCCACACTAATACAAGTGCAAAAGTGGTTTCCTGCACCAACACAAGTGCGAAAAGTGGTTTTTCAACACTAACACAAGTGCGAAAAGTGTTTTTTCAACACTAACACAAGTGCGAAAAGTGTTTTTTCCACACTAATACAAGTGCAAAAGTGGTTTCCTGCACCAACACAAGTGCGAAAAGTGGTTTTTCAACACTAACACAAGTGCGAAAAGTGGTTTTTCAACACTAACACAAGTGCGAAAAGTGTTTTTTCCACACTAATACAAGTGCAAAAGTGGTTTCCTGCACCAACACAAGTGCGAAAAGTGGGTTTTCAACACTAACACAAGTGCGAAAAGTGTTTTTTCAACACTATCACAAGTGCCAAAAGTGTTTTTTCCACATTAATACAAGTGCAAAAGTGGTTTCCTGCACCAACAAAAGTGCGAAAAGTGGTTTTTCAACACTATCACAAGTGCAAAAAGTGGTTTTTCCACACTAATACAAGTGCAAAAGTGGTTTCCTGCACCAACACAAGTGCGAAAAGTTGTTTTTCAACACTAACACAAGTGCGAAAAGTGGTTTTTCAACACTATCATAAGTGCAAAAAGTGTTTTTTCCACACTAATACAAGTGCAAAAGTGGTTTCCTGCACCAACAAAAGTGCGAAAAATGGTTTTTCAACACTAACACAAGTGTGAAAAGTGGTTTTTCAGCGCTAACACAAGTGCGAAAAGTGGTTTTTCCACACTAATACAAGTGCAAAAGTGGTTTCCTGCACCAACACAAGTGCGAAAAGTGGTTTTTCAACACTAACACAAGTGCGAAAAGTGGTTTTTCAACACTAACAGAAGTGCGAAAAGTGTTTTTTCCACACTAATACAAGTGCAAAAGTGTTTTTTCCACACTAATACAAGTGCAAAAGTGGTTTCCTGCACCAACAAAAGTGCGAAAAGTGGTTTTTCAACACTAACACAAGTGCGAAAAGTGGTTTTTCAACACTATCACAAGTGCCAAAAGTGTTTTTTCCACACTAATACAAGTGCAAAAGTGGTTTCCTGCACCAACAAAAGTGCGAAAAGTGGTTTTTCAACACTATCACAAGTGCAAAAAGTGGTTTTTCCACACTAATACAAGTGCAAAAGTGGTTTCCTGCACCAACACAAGTGCGAAAAGTGGTTTTTCAACACTAACACAAGTGCGAAAAGTGGTTTTTCAACACTATCACAAGTGCAAAAAGTGTTTTTCCACACTAATACATGTGCAAAAGTGGTTTCCTGCACCAACAAAAGTGCGAAAAGTGGTTTTTCAACACTAACACAAGTGCGAAAAGTGGTTTTTCAGCACTAACACAAGTGCGAAAAGTGGTTTTTCCACACTAATACAAGTGCAAAGGTGGTTTCCTGCACCAACACAAGTGCGAAAAGTGGTTTTTCAACACTAACACAAGTGTGAAAAGTGGTTTTTCAACACTAACACAAGTGCGAAAAGTGGTTTTTCAACACTAACACAAGTGCGAAAAGTGGTTTTTCCACACTAATACAAGTGCAAAAGTGGTTTCCTGCACCAACACAAGTGCGAAAAGTGGTTTTTCAACACTAACAAAAGTGCGAAAAGTGGTTTTTCAACACTATCACAAGTGCAAAAAGTGTTTTTTCCACACTAATACAAGTGCAAAAGTGGTTTCCTGCACCAACACAAGTGCGAAAAGTGGTTTTTCAATACTAACACAAGTGCGAAAAGTGGTTTTTCAACCCTATCACAAGTGCAAAAAGTGGTTTTTCCACACTAATACAAGTGCAAAAGTGGTTTCCTGCACCAACACAAGTGCGAAAAGTGGTTTTTCAACACTAACACGAGTGCGAAAGTGGCTTTTCAACACTAACACAAGTGCGAAAAGTGGTTTTTCAACACTAACAGAAGTGCGAAAAGTGGTTTTTCAACACTAACACAAGTGCGAAAAGTGGTTTTTCAACACTAACACTAGTGCGAAAAGTGTTTTTTCCACACTAATACAAGTGCAAAAGTGGTTTCCTGCACCAACACAAGTGCGAAAAGTGGTTTTTCAACACTAACACGAGTGCGAAAAGTGGCTTTTCAACACTAACACAAGTGTGAAAAGTGGTTTTTCAACACTATCACAAGTGCAAAAAGTGGTTTTCCACACTAATACAAGTGCAAAAGTGGTTTCCTGCACCAACACAAGTGTGAAAAGTGGTTTTTCAACACTATCACAAGTGCAAAAAGTGTTTTTTCCACACTAATACAAGTGCAAAAGTGGTTTCCTGCACCAACAAAAGTGCAAAAAGTGGTTTTTCAACACTAACACAAGTGCGAAAAGTGGTTTTTCAACACTAACACTAATGCGAAAAGTGGTTTTTCCACACTAATACAAGTGCAAAAGTGGTTTCCTGCACCAACACAAGTGCGAAAAGTGGTTTTTCAACACTAACACAAGTGCGAAAAGTGGTTTTTCAACACTAACAGAAGTGCGAAAAGTGTTTTTTCCACACTAATACAAGTGCAAAAGTGGTTTCCTGCACCAACACAAGTGTGAAAAGTGTTTTGTCCACACTAACACAAGTGCGAAAAGTGTTTTTCCCACACTAATAGAAGTGCAAAAGTGGTTTCCTGCACCAACACAAGTGCGAAAAGTGGTTTTTCAACACTAACACAAGTGCGAAAAGTGGATTTTCAACACTAACACAAGTGCGAAAAGTGTTTTTTCCACACTAATACAAGTGCAAAAGTGGTTTCCTGCACCAACACAAGTGCGAAAAGTGGGTTTTCACCACTAACACAAGTGCGAAAGGTGGTTTTTCAACACTATCACAAGTGCCAAAAGTGTTTTTTCCACACTAATACAAGTGCAAAAGTGGTTTCCTGCACCAACAAAAGTGCGAAAAGTGGTTTTTCAACACTATCACAAGTGCAAAAAGTGGTTTTTCCACACTAATACAAGTGCAAAAGTGGTTTCCTGCACCAACACAAGTGCGAAAAGTGGTTTTTCAACACTAACACAAGTGCGAAAAGTGGTTTTTCAACACTATCACAAGTGCAAAAAGTGTTTTTCCACACTAATACATGTGCAAAAGTGGTTTCCTGCACCAACAAAAGTGCGAAAAGTGGTTTTTCAACACTAACACAAGTGCGAAAAGTGGTTTTTCAGCACTAACACAAGTGCGAAAAGTGGTTTTTCCACACTAATACAAGTGCAAAGGTGGTTTCCTGCACCAACACAAGTGCGAAAAGTGGTTTTTCAACACTAACACAAGTGTGAAAAGTGGTTTTTCAACACTAACACAAGTGCGAAAAGTGGTTTTTCAACACTAACACAAGTGCGAAAAGTGGTTTTTCCACACTAATACAAGTGCAAAAGTGGTTTCCTGCACCAACACAAGTGCGAAAAGTGGTTTTTCAACACTAACAAAAGTGCGAAAAGTGGTTTTTCAACACTATCACAAGTGCAAAAAGTGTTTTTTCCACACTAATACAAGTGCAAAAGTGGTTTCCTGCACCAACACAAGTGCGAAAAGTGGTTTTTCAATACTAACACAAGTGCGAAAAGTGGTTTTTCAACCCTATCACAAGTGCAAAAAGTGGTTTTTCCACACTAATACAAGTGCAAAAGTGGTTTCCTGCACCAACACAAGTGCGAAAAGTGGTTTTTCAACACTAACACGAGTGCGAAAGTGGCTTTTCAACACTAACACAAGTGCGAAAAGTGGTTTTTCAACACTATCACAAGTGCAAAAAGTGTTTTTTACACACTAATACAAGTGCAAAAGTGGTTTCCTGCACCAACACAAGTGCGAAAAGTGGTTTTTCAACACTAACACAAGTGCGAAAAGTCGTTTTTCAACACTATCACAAGTGCAAAAAGTGTTTTTTCCACACTAATACAAGTGCAAAAGTGGTTTCCTGCACCAACAAAAGTGCAAAAAGTGGTTTTTCAACACTAACACAAGTGCGAAAAGTGGTTTTTCAACACTAATACAAGTGCAAAAGTGGTTTCCTGCACCAACACAAGTGTGAAAAGTGGATTTTCAACACTAACACAAGTGCGAAAAGTGGTTTTTCAACACGAACAGAAGTGCGAAAAGTGTTTTTGCCACACTAATACAAGTGCAAAAGTGATTTCCTGCACCAACACAATTGCGAAAAGTGTTTTTTCCACACTAACACAAGTGCGAAAAGTGTTTTTTCCACACTAATACAAGTGCAAAAGTGGTTGCCTGCACCAACACAAGTGCGAAAAGTGGTTTTTCAACACTAACACAAGTGCGAAAAGTGGATTTTCAACACTAATACAAGTGCAAAAGTGGTTTCCTGCACCAACACAAGTGCGAAAAGTGGTTTTTCAACACTAACACAAGTGCGAAAAGTAGTTTTTCCAAACTAATACAAGTGCAAAAGTGGTTTCCTGGACCAACACAAGTGCGAAAAGTGGGTTTTCAACACTAACACAAGTGCGAAAAGTAGTTTTTCAAAACTATCACAAGTGCCAAAAGTGTTTTTTCCACACTAATACAAGTGCAAAAGTGGTTTCCTGCACCAACAAAACTGCGAAAAGTGGTTTTTCAACACTAACACAAGTGCGAAAAGTGGTTTTTCAACACTAACCCAAGTGCGAAAAGTTTTTTCCACAATAATACAAGTGCAAAAGTGGTTTCCTGCACCAACACAAGTGCGAAAAGTGGTTTTTCAACACTAACACAAGTGCGAAAAGTGGTTTTTCCACACTAATACAAGTGCAAAAGTGGTTTCCTGCACCAACACAAGTGCGAAAAGTGGTTTTTCAACACTAACAAAAGTGCGAAAAGTGGTTTTTCAACACTATCACAAGTGCAAAAAGTGTTTTTTCCACACTAATACAAGTGCAAAAGTGGTTTCCTGCACCAACACAAGTGCGAAAAGTGGTTTTTCAACACTAACACAAGTGCGAAAAGTGGTTTTTCAACACTAACAGAAGTGCGAAAAGTGTTTTTTCCACACTAATACAAGTGCAAAAGTGTTTTTTCCACACTAATACAAGTGCAAAAGTGGTTTCCTGCACCAACAAAAGTGCGAAAAGTGGTTTTTCAACACTAACACAAGTGCGAAAAGTGGTTTTTCAACACTATCACAAGTGCCAAAAGTGTTTTTTCCACACTAATACAAGTGCAAAAGTGGTTTCCTGCACCAACAAAAGTGCGAAAAGTGGTTTTTCAACACTATCACAAGTGCAAAAAGTGGTTTTTCCACACTAATACAAGTGCAAAAGTGGTTTCCTGCACCAACACAAGTGCGAAAAGTGGTTTTTCAACACTAACACAAGTGCGAAAAGTGGTTTTTCAACACTATCACAAGTGCAAAAAGTGTTTTTCCACACTAATACATGTGCAAAAGTGGTTTCCTGCACCAACAAAAGTGCGAAAAGTGGTTTTTCAACACTAACACAAGTGCGAAAAGTGGTTTTTCAGCACTAACACAAGTGCGAAAAGTGGTTTTTCCACACTAATACAAGTGCAAAGGTGGTTTCCTGCACCAACACAAGTGCGAAAAGTGGTTTTTCAACACTAACACAAGTGTGAAAAGTGGTTTTTCAACACTAACACAAGTGCGAAAAGTGGTTTTTCAACACTAACACAAGTGCGAAAAGTGGTTTTTCCACACTAATACAAGTGCAAAAGTGGTTTCCTGCACCAACACAAGTGCGAAAAGTGGTTTTTCAACACTAACAAAAGTGCGAAAAGTGGTTTTTCAACACTATCACAAGTGCAAAAAGTGTTTTTTCCACACTAATACAAGTGCAAAAGTGGTTTCCTGCACCAACACAAGTGCGAAAAGTGGTTTTTCAATACTAACACAAGTGCGAAAAGTGGTTTTTCAACCCTATCACAAGTGCAAAAAGTGGTTTTTCCACACTAATACAAGTGCAAAAGTGGTTTCCTGCACCAACACAAGTGCGAAAAGTGGTTTTTCAACACTAACACGAGTGCGAAAGTGGCTTTTCAACACTAACACAAGTGCGAAAAGTGGTTTTTCAACACTAACAGAAGTGCGAAAAGTGGTTTTTCAACACTAACACAAGTGCGAAAAGTGGTTTTTCAACACTAACACTAGTGCGAAAAGTGTTTTTTCCACACTAATACAAGTGCAAAAGTGGTTTCCTGCACCAACACAAGTGCGAAAAGTGGTTTTTCAACACTAACACGAGTGCGAAAAGTGGCTTTTCAACACTAACACAAGTGTGAAAAGTGGTTTTTCAACACTATCACAAGTGCAAAAAGTGGTTTTCCACACTAATACAAGTGCAAAAGTGGTTTCCTGCACCAACACAAGTGCGAAAAGTGGTTTTTCAACACTATCACAAGTGCAAAAAGTGTTTTTTCCACACTAATACAAGTGCAAAAGTGGTTTCCTGCACCAACAAAAGTGCAAAAAGTGGTTTTTCAACACTAACACAAGTGCGAAAAGTGGTTTTTCAACACTAACACTAATGCGAAAAGTGGTTTTTCCACACTAATACAAGTGCAAAAGTGGTTTCCTGCACCAACACAAGTGCGAAAAGTGGTTTTTCAACACTAACACAAGTGCGAAAAGTGGTTTTTCAACACTAACAGAAGTGCGAAAAGTGTTTTTTCCACACTAATACAAGTGCAAAAGTGGTTTCCTGCACCAACACAAGTGTGAAAAGTGTTTTGTCCACACTAACACAAGTGCGAAAAGTGTTTTTCCCACACTAATAGAAGTGCAAAAGTGGTTTCCTGCACCAACACAAGTGCGAAAAGTGGTTTTTCAACACTAACACAAGTGCGAAAAGTGGATTTTCAACACTAACACAAGTGCGAAAAGTGTTTTTTCCACACTAATACAAGTGCAAAAGTGGTTTCCTGCACCAACACAAGTGCGAAAAGTGGGTTTTCACCACTAACACAAGTGCGAAAGGTGGTTTTTCAACACTATCACAAGTGCCAAAAGTGTTTTTTCCACACTAATACAAGTGCAAAAGTGGTTTCCTGCACCAACAAAAGTGCGAAAAGTGGTTTTTCAACACTATCACAAGTGCAAAAAGTGGTTTTTCCACACTAATACAAGTGCAAAAGTGGTTTCCTGCACCAACACAAGTGCGAAAAGTGGTTTTTCAACACTAACACAAGTGCGAAAAGTGGTTTTTCAACACTATCACAAGTGCAAAAAGTGTTTTTCCACACTAATACATGTGCAAAAGTGGTTTCCTGCACCAACAAAAGTGCGAAAAGTGGTTTTTCAACACTAACACAAGTGCGAAAAGTGGTTTTTCAGCACTAACACAAGTGCGAAAAGTGGTTTTTCCACACTAATACAAGTGCAAAGGTGGTTTCCTGCACCAACACAAGTGCGAAAAGTGGTTTTTCAACACTAACACAAGTGTGAAAAGTGGTTTTTCAACACTAACACAAGTGCGAAAAGTGGTTTTTCAACACTAACACAAGTGCGAAAAGTGGTTTTTCCACACTAATACAAGTGCAAAAGTGGTTTCCTGCACCAACACAAGTGCGAAAAGTGGTTTTTCAACACTAACAAAAGTGCGAAAAGTGGTTTTTCAACACTATCACAAGTGCAAAAAGTGTTTTTTCCACACTAATACAAGTGCAAAAGTGGTTTCCTGCACCAACACAAGTGCGAAAAGTGGTTTTTCAATACTAACACAAGTGCGAAAAGTGGTTTTTCAACCCTATCACAAGTGCAAAAAGTGGTTTTTCCACACTAATACAAGTGCAAAAGTGGTTTCCTGCACCAACACAAGTGCGAAAAGTGGTTTTTCAACACTAACACGAGTGCGAAAGTGGCTTTTCAACACTAACACAAGTGCGAAAAGTGGTTTTTCAACACTATCACAAGTGCAAAAAGTGGTTTTTACACACTAATACAAGTGCAAAAGTGGTTTCCTGCACCAACACAAGTGCGAAAAGTGGTTTTTCAACACTAACACAAGTGCGAAAAGTCGTTTTTCAACACTATCACAAGTGCAAAAAGTGTTTTTTCCACACTAATACAAGTGCAAAAGTGGTTTCCTGCACCAACAAAAGTGCAAAAAGTGGTTTTTCAACACTAACACAAGTGCGAAAAGTGGTTTTTCAACACTAATACAAGTGCAAAAGTGGTTTCCTGCACCAACACAAGTGTGAAAAGTGGTTTTTCAACACTAACACAAGTGCGAAAAGTGGTTTTTCAACACGAACAGAAGTGCGAAAAGTGTTTTTGCCACACTAATACAAGTGCAAAAGTGATTTCCTGCACCAACACAATTGCGAAAAGTGTTTTTTCCACACTAACACAAGTGCGAAAAGTGTTTTTTCCACACTAATACAAGTGCAAAAGTGGTTGCCTGCACCAACACAAGTGCGAAAAGTGGTTTTTCAACACTAACACAAGTGCGAAAAGTGGATTTTCAACACTAATACAAGTGCAAAAGTGGTTTCCTGCACCAACACAAGTGCGAAAAGTGGTTTTTCAACACTAACACAAGTGCGAAAAGTAGTTTTTCCAAACTAATACAAGTGCAAAAGTGGTTTCCTGGACCAACACAAGTGCGAAAAGTGGGTTTTCAACACTAACACAAGTGCGAAAAGTAGTTTTTCAAAACTATCACAAGTGCCAAAAGTGTTTTTTCCACACTAATACAAGTGCAAAAGTGGTTTCCTGCACCAACAAAACTGCGAAAAGTGGTTTTTCAACACTAACACAAGTGCGAAAAGTGGTTTTTCAACACTAACCCAAGTGCGAAAAGTTTTTTCCACAATAATACAAGTGCAAAAGTGGTTTCCTGCACCAACACAAGTGCGAAAAGTGGTTTTTCAACACTAACACAAGTGCGAAAAGTGGTTTTTCAACACTAACACAAGTGCGAAAAGTGTTTTTTCCACACTAATACAAGTGCAAAAGTGGTTTCCTGCACCAACACAAGTGCGAAAAGTGGTTTTTCAACACTAACACAAGTGCGAAAAGTGTTTTTTCCACACTAATACAAGTGCAAAAGTGGTTTCCTGCACCAACACAAGTGCGAAAAGTGGGTTTTCAACACTAACACAAGTGCGAAAAGTGGTTTTTCAACACTATCACAAGTGCCAAAAGTGTTTTTTCCACACTAATACAAGTGCAAAAGTGGTTTCCTGCACCAACAAAAGTGCGAAAAGTGGTTTTGCAACACTATCACAAGTGCAAAAAGTGGTTTTTCCACACTAATACAAGTGCAAAAGTGGTTTCCTGCACCAACACAAGTGCGAAAAGTGGTTTTTCAACACTAACACAAGTGCGAAAAGTGGTTTTTCAACACTATCACAAGTGCAAAAAGTGTTTTTTCCACACTAATACAAGTGCAAAAGTGGTTTCCTACACCAACAAAAGTGCGAAAAGTGGTTTTTCAACACTAACACAAGTGTGAAAAGTGGTTTTTCAGCACTAACACAAGTGCGAAAAGTGGTTTTTCCACACTAATACAAGTGCAAAAGTGGTTTCCTGCACCAACACAAGTGCGAAAAGTGGTTTTTCAACACTAACACAAGTGCGAAAAGTGGTTTTTCAACACTATCACAAGTGCCAAAAGTGTTTTTTCCACACTAATACAAGTGCAAAAGTGGTTTCCTGCACCAACAAAAGTGCGAAAAGTGGTTTTGCAACACTATCACAAGTGCAAAAAGTGGTTTTTCCACACTAATACAAGTGCAAAAGTGGTTTCCTGCACCAACACAAGTGCGAAAAGTGGTTTTTCAACACTAACACAAGTGCGAAAAGTGGTTTTTCAACACTATCACAAGTGCAAAAAGTGTTTTTTCCACACTAATACAAGTGCAAAAGTGGTTTCCTACACCAACAAAAGTGCGAAAAGTGGTTTTTCAACACTAACACAAGTGTGAAAAGTGGTTTTTCAGCACTAACACAAGTGCGAAAAGTGGTTTTTCCACACTAATACAAGTGCAAAAGTGGTTTCCTGCACCAACACAAGTGCGAAAGTGGTTTTTCAACACTAACACAAGTGCGAAAAGTGGTTTTTCAACACTAACAGAAGTGCGAAAAGTGGTTTTTCAACACTAACACAAGTGCGAAAAGTGGTTTTTCAACACTAACACAAGTGCGAAAAGTGTTTTTTCCACACTAATACAAGTGCAAAAGTGGTTTCCTGCACCAACACAAGTGCGAAAAGTGGTTTTTCAACACTAACACGAGTGCGAAAAGTGGCTTTTCAACACTAACACAAGTGTGAAAAGTGGTTTTTCAACACTATCACAAGTGCAAAAAGTGGTTTTCCACGCTAATACAAGTGCAAAAGTGGTTTCCTGCACCAACACAAGTGCGAAAAGTGGTTTTTCAACACTATCGCAAGTGCAAAAAGTGTTTTTTCCACACTAATACAAGTGCAAAAGTGGTTTCCTGCACCAACAAAAGTGCAAAAAGTGGTTTTTCAACACTAACACAAGTGCGAAAAGTGGTTTTTCAACACTAACACTAATGCGAAAAGTGGTTTTTCCACACTAATACAAGTGCAAAAGTGGTTTCCTGCACCAACACAAGTGCGAAAAGTGGTTTTTCAACACTAACACAAGTGCGAAAAGTGGTTTTTCAACACTAACAGAAGTGCGAAAAGTGTTTTTTCCACACTAATACAAGTGCAAAAGTGGTTTCCTGCACCAACACAAGTGTGAAAAGTGTTTTGTCCACACTAACACAAGTGCGAAAAGTGTTTTTCCCACACTAATAGAAGTGCAAAAGTGGTTTCCTGCACCAACACAAGTGCGAAAAGTGGTTTTTCAACACTAACACAAGTGCGAAAAGTGGATTTTCAACACTAACACAAGTGCGAAAAGTGTTTTTTCCACACTAATACAAGTGCAAAAGTGGTTTCCTGCACCAACACAAGTGCGAAAAGTGGGTTTTCAATACTAACACAAGTGCGAAAAGTGGTTTTTCAACACTATCACAAGTGCCAAAAGTGTTTTTTCCACACTAATACAAGTGCAAAAGTGGTTTCCTGCACCAACAAAAGTGCGAAAAGTGGTTTTTCAACACTATCACAAGTGCAAAAAGTGGTTTTTCCACACTAATACAAGTTCAAAAGTGGTTTCCTGCACCAACACAAGTGCGAAAAGTGGTTTTTCAACACTAACACAAGTGCGAAAAGTGGTTTTTCAACACTATCACAAGTGCAAAAAGTGTTTTTTCCACACTAATACATGTGCAAAAGTGGTTTCCTGCACCAACAAAAGTGCGAAAAGTGGTTTTTCAACACTAACACAAGTGCGAAAAGTGGTTTTTCAGCACTAACACAAGTGCGAAAAGTGGTTTTTCCACACTAATACAAGTGCAAAGGTGGTTTCCTGCACCAACACAAGTGCGAAAAGTGGTTTTTCAACACTAACACAAGTGTGAAAAGTGGTTTTTCAACACTAACACAAGTGCGAAAAGTGGTTTTTCAACACTAACACAAGTGTGAAAAGTGGTTTTTCCACACTAATACAAGTGCAAAAGTGGTTTCCTGCACCAACACAAGTGCGAAAAGTGGTTTTTCAACACTAACAAAAGTGCGAAAAGTGGTTTTTCAACACTATCACAAGTGCAAAAAGTGTTTTTTCCACACTAATACAAGTGCAAAAGTGGTTTCCTGCACCAACACAAGTGCGAAAAGTGGTTTTTCAAAACTAACACAAGTGCGAAAAGTGGTTTTTCAACCCTATCACAAGTGCAAAAAGTGGTTTTTCCACACTAATACAAGTGCAAAAGTGGTTTCCTGCACCAACACAAGTGCGAAAAGTGGTTTTTCAACACTAACACGAGTGCGAAAGTGGCTTTTCAACACTAACACAAGTGCGAAAAGTGGTTTTTCAACACTATCACAAGTGCAAAAAGTGGTTTTTACACACTAATACAAGTGCAAAAGTGGTTTCCTGCACCAACACAAGTGCGAAAAGTGGTTTTTCAACACTAACACAAGTGCGAAAAGTGGTTTTTCAACACTATCACAAGTGCAAAAAGTGTTTTTTCCACACTAATACAAGTGCAAAAGTGGTTTCCTGCACCAACAAAAGTGCAAAAAGTGGTTTTTCAACACTAACACAAGTGCGAAAAGTGGTTTTTCAACACTAATACAAGTGCAAAAGTGGTTTCCTGCAACAACACAAGTGTGAAAAGTGGTTTTTCAACACTAACACAAGTGCGAAAAGTGGTTTTTCAACACGAACAGAAGTGCGAAAAGTGTTTTTTCCACACTAATACAAGTGCAAAAGTGATTTCCTGCACCAACACAATTGCGAAAAGTGTTTTTTCCACACTAACACAAGTGCGAAAAGTGTTTTTTCCACACTAATACAAGTGCAAAAGTGGTTGCCTGCACCAACACAAGTGCGAAAAGTGGTTTTTCAACACTAACACAAGTGCGAAAAGTGGATTTTCAACACTAACACAAGTGCGAAAAGTGTTTTTTCCAAACTAATACAAGTGCAAAAGTGGTTTCCTGGACCAACACAAGTGCGAAAAGTGGGTTTTCAACACTAACACAAGTGCGAAAAGTGGTTTTTCAAAACTATCACAAGTGCCAAAAGTGTTTTTTCCACACTAATACAAGTGCAAAAGTGGTTTCCTGCACCAACAAAACTGCGAAAAGTGGTTTTTCAACACTAACACAAGTGCGAAAAGTGGTTTTTCAACACTAACACAAGTGCGAAAAGTGGTTTTTCCACACTAATACAAGTGCAAAAGTGGTTCCCTGCACCAACACAAGTGCGAAAAGTGGTTTTTCAACACTAACACAAGTGAGAAAAGTGGTTTTTCAACACTAACAGAAGTGCGAAAAGTGTTTTTTCCACACTAATACAAGTGCAAAAGTGGTTTCCTGCACCAACACAAGTGCGAAAAGTGGTTTTTTAACACTAACACAAGTGCGAAAAGTGGTTTTTCAACACTAACACAAGTGCGAAAAGTGTTTTTTCCACAATAATACAAGTGCAAAAGTGGTTTCCTGTACCAACACAAGTGCGAAAAGTGGTTTTTCAACACTAACACAAGTGCGAAAAGTGGTTTTTCAACACTAACACAAGTGCGAAAAGTGTTTTTTCCACACTAATACAAGTGCAAAAGTGGTTTCCTGCACCAACACAAGTGCGAAAAGTGGTTTTTCAACACTAACACAAGTGCGAAAAGTGTTTTTTCAACACTAACACAAGTGCGAAAAGTGTTTTTTCCACACTAATACAAGTGCAAAAGTGGTTTCCTGCACCAACACAAGTGCGAAAAGTGGTTTTTCAACACTAACACAAGTGCGAAAAGTGGTTTTTCAACACTAACACAAGTGCGAAAAGTGTTTTTTCCACACTAATACAAGTGCAAAAGTGGTTTCCTGCACCAACACAAGTGCGAAAAGTGGGTTTTCAACACTAACACAAGTGCGAAAAGTGTTTTTTCAACACTATCACAAGTGCCAAAAGTGTTTTTTCCACATTAATACAAGTGCAAAAGTGGTTTCCTGCACCAACACAAGTGCGAAAAGTTGTTTTTCAACACTAACACAAGTGCGAAAAGTGGTTTTTCAACACTATCATAAGTGCAAAAAGTGTTTTTTCCACACTAATACAAGTGCAAAAGTGGTTTCCTGCACCAACAAAAGTGCGAAAAATGGTTTTTCAACACTAACACAAGTGTGAAAAGTGGTTTTTCAGCGCTAACACAAGTGCGAAAAGTGGTTTTTCCACACTAATACAAGTGCAAAAGTGGTTTCCTGCACCAACACAAGTGCGAAAAGTGGTTTTTCAACACTAACACAAGTGGGAAAAGTGGTTTTTCAACACTAACAGAAGTGCGAAAAGTGTTTTTTGCACACTAATACAAGTGCAAAAGTGTTTTTTCCACACTAATACAAGTGCAAAAGTAGTTTCCTGCACCAACAAAAGTGCGAAAAGTGGTTTTTCAACACTAACACAAGTGCGAAAAGTGGTTTTTCAACACTATCACAAGTGCCAAAAGTGTTTTTTCCACACTAATACAAGTGCAAAAGTGGTTTCCTGCACCAACAAAAGTGCGAAAAGTGGTTTTTCAACACTATCACAAGTGCAAAAAGTGGTTTTTCCACACTAATACAAGTGCAAAAGTGGTTTCCTGCACCAACACAAGTGCGAAAAGTGGTCTTTCAACACTAACACAAGTGCGAAAAGTGGTTTTTCAACACTATCACAAGTGCAAAAAGTGTTTTTTCCACACTAATACAAGTGCAAAAGTGGTTTCCTGCACCAACAAAAGTGCGAAAAGTGGTTTTTCAACACTAACACAAGTGCGAAAAGTGGTTTTTCAGCACTAACCCAAGTGCGAAAAGTGGTTTTTCCACACTAATACAAGTGGAAAAGTGGTTTCCTGCACCAACACAAGTGCGAAAAGTGGTTTTTCAACACTAACACAAGTGTGAAAAGTGGTTTTTCAACACTAACACAAGTGCGAAAAGTGGTTTTTCAACACTAACACAAGTGCGAAAAGTGGTTTTTCCACACTAATACAAGTGCAAAAGTGGTTTCCTGCACCAACACAAGTGCGAAAAGTGGTTTTTCAACACTAACACAAGTGCGAAAAGTGGTTTTTCAACCCTATCACAAGTGCAAAAAGTGGTTTTTCCACACGAATACAAGTGCAAAAGTGGTTTCCTGCACCAACACAAGTGCGAAAAGTGGTTTTTCAACACTAACACAAGTGCGAAAAGTGGTTTTTCAACACTAACACAAGTGCGAAAAGTGGTTTTTCAACACTAACACAAGTGCGAAAAGTGTTTTTTCCACACTAATACAAGTGCAAAAGTGGTTTCCTGCAGCAACACAAGTGCGAAAAGTGTTTTTTCTACACTAACACAAGTGCGAAAAGTGGTTTTTCAACACTAACACAAGTGCGAAAAGTGTTTTTTCCACACTAATACAAGTGCAAAAGTGGTTTCCTGCACCAACACAAGTGCGAAAAGTGGTTTTTCAACACTAACACGAGTGCGAAAAGTGGCTTTTCAACACTAACACAAGTGCGAAAAGTGGTTTTTCAACACTATCACAAGTGCAAAAAGTGGTTTTACCACACTAATACAAGTGCAAAAGTGGTTTCCTGCACCAACACAAGTGCGAAAAGTGGTTTTTCAACACTAACACATGTGCGAAAAGTGGTTTTTCAACACTATCACAAGTGCAAAAAGTGTTTTTTCCACACTAATACAAGTGCAAAAGTGGTTTCCTGCACCAACAAAAGTGCAAAAAGTGGTTTTTCAACACTAACACAAGTGCGAAAAGTGGTTTTTCAACACTAACACTAATGCGAAAAGTGGTTTTTCCACACTAATACAAGTGCAAAAGTGGTTTCCTGCACCAACACAAGTGCGAAAAGTGGTTTTTCAACACTAACACAAGTGCGAAAAGTGGTTTTTCAACACTAACAGAAGTGCGAAAAGTGTTTTTTCCACACTAATACAAGTGCAAAAGTGGTTTCCTGCACCAACACAAGTGCGAAAAGTGTTTTTTCCACACTAACACAAGTGCGAAAAGTGTTTTTTCCACACTAATACAAGTGCAAAAGTGGTTTCCTGCACCAACACAAGTGCGAAAAGTGGTTTTTCAACACTAACACAAGTGCAAAAAGTGGATTTTCAACACTAACACAAGTGCGAAAAGTGTTTTTTCCACACTAATACAAGTGCAAAAGTGGTTTCCTGCACCAACACAAGTGCGAAAAGTGGGTTTTCAACACTAACACAAGTGCGAAAAGTGGTTTTTCAACACTATCACAAGTGCCAAAAGTGTTTTTTCCACACTAATACAAGTGCAAAAGTGGTTTCCTGCACCAACAAAACTGCGAAAAGTGGTTTTTCAACACTAACACAAGTGCGAAAAGTGGTTTTTCAACACTAACACAAGTGCGAAAAGTGGTTTTTCCACACTAATACAAGTGCAAAAGTGGTTTCCTGCACCAACACAAGTGCGAAAAGTGGTTTTTCAACACTAACACAAGTGAGAAAACTGGTTTTTCAACACTAACAGAAGTGCACAAAGTGTTTTTTCCACACTAATACAAGTGCAAAAGTGGTTTCCTGCACCAACACAAGTGCGAAAAGTGGTTTTTCAACACTAACACAAGTGCGAAAAGTGGTTTTTCAACACTAACACTAATGCGAAAAGTGGTTTTTCCACACTAATACAAGTGCAAAAGTGGTTTCCTGCACCAACACAAGTGCGAAAAGTGGTTTTTCAACACTAACACAAGTGCGAAAAGTGGTTTTTCAACACTAACAGAAGTGCGAAAAGTGTTTTTTCCACACTAATACAAGTGCAAAAGTGGTTTCCTGCACCAACACAAGTGCGAAAAGTGTTTTTTCCACACTAACACAAGTGCGAAAAGTGTTTTTTCCACACTAATACAAGTGCAAAAGTGGTTTCCTGCACCAACACAAGTGTGAAAAGTGGTTTTTCAACACTAACACAAGTGCGAAAAGTGGATTTTCAACACTAACACAGGTGCGAAAAGTGTTTTTCCACACTAATACAAGTGCAAAAGTGGTTTCCTGCACCAACACAAGTGCGAAAAGTGGGTTTTCAACACTAACACAAGTGCGAAAAGTGGTTTTTCAACACTATCACAAGTGCCAAAAGTGTTTTTTCCACACTAATACAAGTGCAAAAGTGGTTTCCTGCACCAAAAAAACTGCGAAAAGTGGTTTTTCAACACTAACACAAGTGCGAAAAGTGGTTTTTCAACACTAACACAAGTGCGAAAAGTGGTTTTTCCACACTAATACAAGTGCAAAAGTGGTTCCCTGCACCAACACAAGTGCGAAAAGTGGTTTTTCAACACTAACACAAGTGAGAAAACTGTTTTTTCAACACTAACAGAAGTGCGAAAAGTGTTTTATCCACACTAATACAAGTGCAAAAGTGGTTTCCTGCACCAACACAAGTGCGAAAAGTGGTTTTTCAACACTAACACAAGTGCGAAAAGTGGTTTTTCAACACTAACACAAGTGCGAAAAGTGTTTTTTCCACACTAATACAAGTGTAAAAGTGGTTTCCTGCACCAACACAAGTGCGAAATGTGGTTTTTCAACACTAACACAAGTGCGAAAAGTCGTTTTTCAACACTAACACAAGTGCGAAAAGTGTTTTTTCCACACTAATACAAGTGCAAAAGTGGTTTCCTGCACCAACACAAGTGCGAAAAGTGGTTTTTCAACACTAACACAAGTGCGAAAAGTAGTTTTTCAACACTAACACAAGTGCGAAAAGTGTTTTTTCCACACTAATACAAGTGCAAAAGTGGTTTCCTGCACCAACACAAGTGCGAAAAGTGGTTTTTCAACACTATCACAAGTGCCAAAAGTGTTTTTTCCACACTAATACAAGTGCAAAAGTGGTTTCCTGCACCAACAAAAGTGCGAAAAGTGGTTTTTCAACACTATCACAAGTGCAAAAAGTGGTTTTTCCACACTAATACAAGTGCAAATGTGTTTCCTGCACCAACACAAGTGCGAAAAGTGGTTTTTCAACACTAACACAAGTGCGAAAAGGGGTTTTTCAACACTATCACAAGTGCAAAAAGTGTTTTTTCCACACTAATACAAGTGCAAAAGTGGTTTCCTGCACCAACAAAAGTGCGAAAAGTGGTTTTTCAACACTAACACAAGTGTGAAAAGTGGTTTTTCAGCACTAACACAAGTGCGAAAAGTGGTTTTTCCACACTATTACAAGTGCAAAAGTGGTTTCCTGCACCAGCACAAGTGCGAAAAGTGGTTTTTCAACACTAACACAAGTGCGAAAAGTGGTTTTTCAACACTAACACAAGTGCGAAAAGCGTTTTTTCCACACTAATACAAGTGCAAAAGTGTTTTTTCCACACTAATACAAGTGCAAAAGTGCTTTCCTGCACCAACAAAAGTGCGAAAAGTGGTTTTTCAACACTAACACAAGTGCGAAAAGTGGTTTTTCAACACTAACACAAGTGCGAAAAGTGTTTTTTCCACACTAATACAAGTGCAAAAGTGGTTTCCTGCACCACAACAAGTGCGAAAAGTGGTTTTTCAACACTAACACAAGTGCGAAAAGTGGTTTTTCCACACTAATACAAGTGCAAAAGTGGTTTCCTGCACCAACACAAGTGCGAAAAGTGGTTTTTCAACACTAACACAAGTGAGAAAAGTGGTTTTTCAACACTAACAGAAGTGCGAAAAGTGTTTTTTCCACACTAATACAAGTGCAAAAGTGGTTTCCTGCACCAACACAAGTGCGAAAAGTGGTTTTTCAACACTAACACAAGTGCGAAAAGTGGTTTTTCAACACTAACACAAGTGAGAAAACTGGTTTTTCAACACTAACAGAAGTGCAAAAAGTGTTTTTTCCACACTAATACAAGTGCAAAAGTGGTTTCCTGCACCAACACAAGTGCGAAAAGTGGTTTTTCAACACTAACACAAGTGTGAAAAGTGGTTTTTCAACACTAACACTAATGCGAAAAGTGGTTTTTCCACACTAATACAAGTGCAAAAGTGGTTTCCTGCACCAACACAAGTGCGAAAAGTGGTTTTTCAACACTAACACAAGTGCGAAAAGTGGTTTTTCAACACTAACAGAAGTGCGAAAAGTGTTTTTTCCACACTAATACAAGTGCAAAAGTGGTTTCCTGCACCAACACAAGTGCGAAAAGTGTTTTTTCCACACTAACACAAGTGCGAAAAGTGTTTTTTCCACACTAATACAAGTGCAAAAGTGGATTCCTGCACCAACACAAGTGCGAAAAGTGGTTTTTCAACACTAACACAAGTGCGAAAAGTGGATTTTCAACACTAACACAGGTGCGAAAAGTGTTTTTTCACACTAATACAAGTGCAAAAGTGGTTTCCTGCACCAACACAAGTGCGAAAAGTGGGTTTTCAACACTAACACAAGTGCGAAAAGTGGTTTTTCAACACTATCACAAGTGCCAAAAGTGTTTTTTCCACACTAATACAAGTGCAAAAGTGGTTTCCTGCACCAAAAAAACTGCGAAAAGTGGTTTTTGAACACTAACACAAGTGCGAAAAGTAGTTTTTCAACACTAACACAAGTGCGAAAAGTGGTTTTTCCACACTAATACAAGTGCAAAAGTGGTTCCCTGCACCAACACAAGTGCGAAAAGTGGTTTTTCAACACTAACACAAGTGAGAAAACTGGTTTTTCAACACTAACAGAAGTGCGAAAAGTGTTTTTTTCCACACTAATACAAGTGCAAAAGTGGTTTCCTGCACCAACACAAGTGCGAAAAGTGGTTTTTCAACACTAACACAAGTGCGAAAAGTGGTTTTTCAACACTAACACAAGTGCGAAAAGTGTTTTTTCCACACTAATACAAGTGTAAAAGTGGTTTCCTGCACCAACACAAGTGCGAAAAGTGGTTTTTCAACACTAACACAAGTGCGAAAAGTCGTTTTTCAACACTAACACAAGTGCAAAAAGTGTTTTTTCCACACTAATACAACTGCAAAAGTGGTTTCCTGCACCAACACAAGTGCGAAAAGTGGTTTTTCAACACTATCACAAGTGCCAAAAGTGTTTTTTCCACACTAATACAAGTGCAAAAGTGGTTTCCTGCACCAACACAAGTGCGAAAAGTGGTTTTTCAACACTATCACAAGTGCAAAAAGTGGTTTTTCCACACTAATACAAGTGCAAAAGTGGTTTCCTGCACCAACACAAGTGCGAAAAGTGGTTTTTCAACACTAACACAAGTGCGAAAAGGGGTTTTTCAACACTATCACAAGTGCAAAAAGTGTTTTTTCCACACTAATACAAGTGCAAAAGTGGTTTCCTGCACCAACAAAAGTGCGAAAAGTGGTTTTTCAACACTAACACAAGTGTGAAAAGTGGTTTTTCAGCACTAACACAAGTGCGAAAAGTGGTTTTTCCACACTATTACAAGTGCAAAAGTGGTTTCCTGCACCAACACAAGTGCGAAAAGTGGTTTTTCAACACTAACACAAGTGCGAAAAGTGGTTTTTCAACACTAACAGAAGTGCGAAAAGCGTTTTTTCCACACTAATACAAGTGCAAAAGTGTTTTTTCCACACTAATACAAGTGCAAAAGTGCTTTCCTGCACCAACAAAAGTGCGAAAAGTGGTTTTTCAACACTAACACAAGTGCGAAAAGTGGTTTTTCAACACTAACACAAGTGCGAAAAGTGTTTTTTCCACACTAATACAAGTGCAAAAGTGGTTTCCTGCACCACAACAAGTGCGAAAAGTGGTTTTTCAACACTAACACAAGTGCGAAAAGTGGTTTTTCCACACTAATACAAGTGCAAAAGTGGTTTCCTGCACCAACACAAGTGCGAAAAGTGGTTTTTCAACACTAACACAAGTGAGAAAAGTGGTTTTTCAACACTAACAGAAGTGCGAAAAGTGTTTTTTCCACACTAATACAAGTGCAAAAGTGGTTTCCTGCACCAACACAAGTGCGAAAAGTGGTTTTTCAACACTAACACAAGTGCGAAAAGTGGTTTTTCAACACTAACACAAGTGCGAAAAGTGTTTTTTTCCACACTAATACAAGTGCAAAAGTGGTTTCCTGCACCAACACAAGTGCGAAAAGTGGTTTTTCAACACTAACACAAGTGCGAAAAGTGGTTTTTCAACACTAACACAACTGCGAAAAATGTTTTTTCCACACTAATACAAGTGCAAAAGTGGTTTCCTGCACCAACACAAGTGCGAAAAGTGGTTTTTCAACACTAACACAAGTGCGAAAAGTGGTTTTTCAACACTAACACAAGTGCGAAAAGTGTTTTTTCCACACTAATACAAGTGCAAAAGTGTTTTTTCCACACTAATACAAGTGCAAAAGTGGTTTCCTGCACCAACAAAAGTGCGAAAAGTGGTTTTTCAACACTATCACAAGTGCAAAAAGTGGTTTTTCCACCTTAATACAAGTGCAAAAGTGGTTTCCTGCACCAACACAATTGCGAAAAGTGGTTTTTCAACAATAACACAAGTGCGAAAAGTGGTTTTTCAACACTATCACAAGTGCAAAAAGTGTTTTTTCCACACTAATACAAGTGCAAAAGTGGTTTCCTGCACCAACAAAAGTGCGAAAAGTGGTTTTTCAACACTAACACAAGTGTGAAAAGTGGTTTTTCAGCACTAACACAAGTGCGAAAAGTGGTTTTTCCACACTATTACAAGTGCAAAAGTGGTTTCCTGCACCAACACAAGTGCGAAAAGTGGTTTTTCAACACTAACACAAGTGCGAAAAGTGGTTTTTCAACACTAACAGAAGTGCGAAAAGCGTTTTTTCCACACTAATACAAGTGCAAAAGTGTTTTTTCCACACTAATACAAGTGCAAAAGTGCTTTCCTGCACCAACAAAAGTGCGAAAAGTGGTTTTTCAACACTAACACAAGTGCGAAAAGTGGTTTTTCAACACTAACACAAGTGCGAAAAGTGTTTTTTCCACACTAATACAAGTGCAAAAGTGGTTTCCTGCACCACAACAAGTGCGAAAAGTGGTTTTTCAACACTAACACAAGTGCGAAAAGTGGTTTTTCCACACTAATACAAGTGCAAAAGTGGTTTCCTGCACCAACACAAGTGCGAAAAGTGGTTTTTCAACACTAACACAAGTGAGAAAAGTGGTTTTTCAACACTAACAGAAGTGCGAAAAGTGTTTTTTCCACACTAATACAAGTGCAAAAGTGGTTTCCTGCACCAACACAAGTGCGAAAAGTGGTTTTTCAACACTAACACAAGTGCGAAAAGTGGTTTTTCAACACTAACACAAGTGCGAAAAGTGTTTTTTTCCACACTAATACAAGTGCAAAAGTGGTTTCCTGCACCAACACAAGTGCGAAAAGTGGTTTTTCAACACTAACACAAGTGCGAAAAGTGGTTTTTCAACACTAACACAACTGCGAAAAATGTTTTTTCCACACTAATACAAGTGCAAAAGTGGTTTCCTGCACCAACACAAGTGCGAAAAGTGGTTTTTCAACACTAACACAAGTGCGAAAAGTGTTTTTTCCACACTAATACAAGTGCAAAAGTGTTTTTTCCACACTAATACAAGTGCAAAAGTGGTTTCCTGCACCAACAAAAGTGCGAAAAGTGGTTTTTCAACACTATCACAAGTGCAAAAAGTGGTTTTTCCACCTTAATACAAGTGCAAAAGTGGTTTCCTGCACCAACACAAGTGCGAAAAGTGGTTTTTCAACAATAACACAAGTGCGAAAAGTGGTTTTTCAACACTATCACAAGTGCAAAAAGTGTTTTTTCCACACTAATACAAGTGCAAAAGTGGTTTCCTGCACCAACAAAAGTGCGAAAAGTGGTTTTTCAACACTAACACAAGTGTGAAAAGTGGTTTTTCAGCACTAACACAAGTGCGAAAAGTGGTTTTTCCACACTATTACAAGTGCAAAAGTGGTTTCCTGCACCAACACAAGTGCGAAAAGTGGTTTTTCAACACTAACACAAGTGCGAAAAGTGGTTTTTCAACACTAACAGAAGTGCGAAAAGCGTTTTTTCCACACTAATACAAGTGCAAAAGTGTTTTTTCCACACTAATACAAGTGCAAAAGTGCTTTCCTGCACCAACAAAAGTGCGAAAAGTGGTTTTTCAACACTAACACAAGTGCGAAAAGTGGTTTTTCAACACTAACACAAGTGCGAAAAGTGTTTTTTCCACACTAATACAAGTGCAAAAGTGGTTTCCTGCACCACAACAAGTGCGAAAAGTGGTTTTTCAACACTAACACAAGTGCGAAAAGTGGTTTTTCCACACTAATACAAGTGCAAAAGTGGTTTCCTGCACCAACACAAGTGCGAAAAGTGGTTTTTCAACACTAACACAAGTGAGAAAAGTGGTTTTTCAACACTAACAGAAGTGCGAAAAGTGTTTTTTCCACACTAATACAAGTGCAAAAGTGGTTTCCTGCACCAACACAAGTGCGAAAAGTGGTTTTTCAACACTAACACAAGTGCGAAAAGTGGATTTTCAACACTAACACAGGTGCGAAAAGTGTTTTTTCCACACTAATACAAGTGCAAAAGTGGTTTCCTGCACCAACACAAGTGCGAAAAGTGGGTTTTCAACACTAACACAAGTGCGAAAAGTGGTTTTTCAACACTATCACAAGTGCCAAAAGTGTTTTTTCCACACTAATACAAGTGCAAAAGTGGTTTCCTGCACCAAAAAAACTGCGAAAAGTGGTTTTTCAACACTAACACAAGTGCGAAAAGTAGTTTTTCAACACTAACACAAGTGCGAAAAGTGGTTTTTCCACACTAATACAAGTGCAAAAGTGGTTCCCTGCACCAACACAAGTGCGAAAAGTGGTTTTTCAACACTAACACAAGTGCGAAAACTGGTTTTTCAACACTAACAGAAGTGCGAAAAGTGTTTTTTCCACACTAATACAAGTGTAAAAGTGGTTTCCTGCACCAACACAAGTGCGAAAAGTGGTTTTTCAACACTAACACAAGTGCGAAAAGTCGTTTTTCAACACTAACACAAGTGCGAAAAGTGTTTTTTCCACACTAATACAAGTGCAAAAGTGGTTTCCTGCACCAACACAAGTGCGAAAAGTGGTTTTTCAACACTAACACAAGTGCGAAAAGTAGTTTTTCAACACTAACACAAGTGCGAAAAGTGTTTTTTCCACACTAATACAACTGCAAAAGTGGTTTCCTGCACCAACACAAGTGCGAAAAGTGGTTTTTCAACACTATCACAAGTGCCAAAAGTGTTTTTTCCACACTAATACAAGTGCAAAAGTGGTTTCCTGCACCAACAAAAGTGCGAAAAGTGGTTTTTCAACACTATCACAAGTGCAAAAAGTGGTTTTTCCACACTAATACAAGTGCAAAAGTGGTTTCCTGCACCAACACAAGTGCGAAAAGTGGTTTTTCAACACTAACACAAGTGCGAAAAGGGGTTTTTCAACACTATCACAAGTGCAAAAAGTGTTTTTTCCACACTAATACAAGTGCAAAAGTGGTTTCCTGCACCAACAAAAGTGCGAAAAGTGGTTTTTCAACACTAACACAAGTGTGAAAAGTGGTTTTTCAGCACTAACACAAGTGCGAAAAGTGGTTTTTCCACACTATTACAAGTGCAAAAGTGGTTTCCTGCACCAACACAAGTGCGAAAAATGGTTTTTCAACACTAACACAAGTGCGAAAAGTGGTTTTTCAACACTAACAGAAGTGCGAAAAGCGTTTTTTCCACACTAATACAAGTGCAAAAGTGTTTTTTCCACACTAATACAAGTGCAAAAGTGCTTTCCTGCACCAACAAAAGTGCGAAAAGTGGTTTTTCAACACTAACACAAGTGCGAAAAGTGGTTTTTCAACACTAACACAAGTGCGAAAAGTGTTTTTTCCACACTAATACAAGTGCAAAAGTGGTTTCCTGCACCACAACAAGTGCGAAAAGTGGTTTTTCAACACTAACACAAGTGCGAAAAGTGGTTTTTCCACACTAATACAAGTGCAAAAGTGGTTTCCTGCACCAACACAAGTGCGAAAAGTGGTTTTTCAACACTAACACAAGTGAGAAAAGTGGTTTTTCAACACTAACAGAAGTGCGAAAAGTGTTTTTTCCACACTAATACAAGTGCAAAAGTGGTTTCCTGCACCAACACAAGTGCGAAAAGTGGTTTTTCAACACTAACACAAGTGCGAAAAGTGGTTTTTCAACACTAACACAAGTGCGAAAAGTGTTTTTTCCACACTAATACAAGTGCAAAAGTGGTTTCCTGCACCAACAAAAGTGCGAAAAGTGGTTTTTCAACACTAACACAAGTGCGAAAAGTGGTTTTTCAGCACTAACACAAGTGCGAAAAGTGGTTTTTCAACACTAACACAAGTGCGAAAAGTGGTTTTTCAACACTAACACAAGTGCGAAAAGTGTTTTTTCCACACTAATACAAGTGCGAAAAGTGTTTTTTCTACACTAACACAAGTGCGAAAAGTGGTTTTTCAACACTAACACAAGTGCGAAAAGTGTTTTTTCCACACTAATACAAGTGCAAAAGTGGTTTCCTGCACCAACACAAGTGCGAAATGTGGTTTTTCAACACTAACACGAGTGCGAAAAGTGGCTTTTCAACACTAACACAAGTGCGAAAAGTGGTTTTTCAACACTATCACAAGTGCAAAAAGTGGTTTTACCACACTAATACAAGTGCAAAAGTGGTTTCCTGCACCAACACAAGTGCGAAAAGTGGTTTTTCAACACTAACACAAGTGCGAAAAGTGGTTTTTCAACACTATCACAAGTGCAAAAAGTGTTTTTTCCACACTAATACAAGTGCAAAAGTGGTTTCCTGCACCAACAAAAGTGCAAAAAGTGGTTTTTCAACACTAACACAAGTGCGAAAAGTGGTTTTTCAACACTAACACTAATGCGAAAAGTGGTTTTTCCACACTAATACAAGTGCAAAAGTGGTTTCCTGCACCAACACAAGTGCGAAAAGTGGTTTTTCAACACTAACACAAGTGCGAAAAGTGGTTTTTCAACACTAACAGAAGTGCGAAAAGTGTTTTTTCCACACTAATACAAGTGCAAAAGTGGTTTCCTGCACCAACACAAGTGCGAAAAGTGTTTTTTCCACACTAACACAAGTGCGAAAAGTGTTTTTTCCACACTAATACAAGTGCAAAAGTGGTTTCCTGCACCAACACAAGTGCGAAAAGTGGTTTTTCAACACTAACACAAATGCAAAAAGTGGATTTTCAACACTAACACAAGTGCGAAAAGTGTTTTTTCCACACTAAAACAAGTGCAAAAGTGGTTTCCTGCACCAACACAAGTGCGAAAACTGGGTTTTCAACACTAACACAAGTGCGAAAAGTGGTTTTTCAACACTATCACAAGTGCCAAAAGTGTTTTTTCCACACTAATACAAGTGCAAAAGTGGTTTCCTGCACCAACAAAACTGCGAAAAGTGGTTTTTCAACACTAACACAAGTGCGAAAAGTGGTTTTTCAACACTAACACAAGTGCGAAAAGTGGTTTTTCCACACTAATACAAGTGCAAAAGTGGTTTCCTGCACCAACACAGGTGCGAAAAGTGGTTTTTCAACACTAACACAAGTGAGAAAACTGGTTTTTCAACACTAACAGAAGTGCAAAAAGTGTTTTTTCCACACTAATACAAGTGCAAAAGTGGTTTCCTGCACCAACACAAGTGCGAAAAGTGGTTTTTCAACACTAACACAAGTGCGAAAAGTGGTTTTTCAACACTAACACTAATGCGAAAAGTGGTTTTTCCACACTAATACAAGTGCAAAAGTGGTTTCCTGCACCAACACAAGTGCGAAAAGTGGTTTTTCAACACTAACACAAGTGCGAAAAGTGGTTTTTCAACACTAACAGAAGTGCGAAAAGTGTTTTTTCCACACTAATACAAGTGCAAAAGTGGTTTCCTGCACCAACACAAGTGCGAAAAGTGTTTTTTCCACACTAACACAAGTGTGAAAAGTGTTTTTTCCACACTAATACAAGTGCAAAAGTGGTTTCCTGCACCAACACAAGTGCGAAAAGTGGTTTTTCAACACTAACACAAGTGCGAAAAGTGGATTTTCAACACTAACACAGGTGCGAAAAGTGTTTTTTCCACACTAATACAAGTGCAAAAGTGGTTTCCTGCACCAACACAAGTGCAAAAAGTGGGTTTTCAACACTAACACAAGTGCGAAAAGTGGTTTTTCAACACTATCACAAGTGCCAAAAGTGTTTTTTCCACACTAATACAAGTGCAAAAGTGGTTTCCTGCACCAAAAAAACTGCGAAAAGTGGTTTTTCAACACTAACACAAGTGCGAAAAGTGGTTTTTCAACACTAACACAAGTGCGAAAAGTGGTTTTTCCACACTAATACAAGTGCAAAAGTGGTTCCCTGCACCAACACAAGTGCGAAAAGTGGTTTTTCAACACTAACACAAGTGAGAAAACTGTTTTTTCAACACTAACAGAAGTGCGAAAAGTGTTTTTTCCACACTAATACAAGTGCAAAAGTGGTTTCCTGCACCAACACAAGTGCGAAAAGTGGTTTTTCAACACTAACACAAGTGCGAAAAGTGGTTTTTCAACACTAACACAAGTGCGAAAAGTGTTTTTTCCACACTAATACAAGTGTAAAAGTGGTTTCCTGCACCAACACAAGTGCGAAATGTGGTTTTTCAACACTAACACAAGTGCGAAAAGTCGTTTTTCAACACTAACACAAGTGCGAAAAGTGTTTTTTCCACACTAATACAAGTGCAAAAGTGGTTTCCTGCACCAACACAAGTGCGAAAAGTGGTTTTTCAACACTAACACAAGTGCGAAAAGTAGTTTTTCAACACTAACACAAGTGCGAAAAGTGTTTTTTCCACACTAATACAAGTGCAAAAGTGGTTTCCTGCACCAACACAAGTGCGAAAAGTGGTTTTTCAACACTATCACAAGTGCCAAAAGTGTTTTTTCCACACTAATACAAGTGCAAAAGTGGTTTCCTGCACCAACACAAGTGCGAAAAGTGGTTTTTCAACAATAACACAAGTGCGAAAAGGGGTTTTTCAACACTATCACAAGTGCAAAAAGTGTTTTTTCCACACTAATACAAGTGCAAAAGTGGTTTCCTGCACCAACAAAAGTGCGAAAAGTGGTTTTTCAACACTAACACAAGTGTGAAAAGTGGTTTTTCAGCACTAACACAAGTGCGAAAAGTGGTTTTTCCACACTATTACAAGTGCAAAAGTGGTTTCCTGCACCAACACAAGTGCGAAAAGTGGTTTTTCAACACTAACACAAGTGCGAAAAGTGGTTTTTCAACACTAACAGAAGTGCGAAAAGCGTTTTTTCCACACTAATACAAGTGCAAAAGTGTTTTTTCCACACTAATACAAGTGCAAAAGTGCTTTCCTGCACCAACAAAAGTGCGAAAAGTGGTTTTTCAACACTAACACAAGTGCGAAAAGTGGTTTTTCAACACTAACACAAGTGCGAAAAGTGTTTTTTCCACACTAATACAAGTGCAAAAGTGGTTTCCTGCACCACAACAAGTGCGAAAAGTGGTTTTTCAACACTAACACAAGTGCGAAAAGTGGTTTTTCCACACTAATACAAGTGCAAAAGTGGTTTCCTGCACCAACACAAGTGCGAAAAGTGGTTTTTCAACACTAACACAAGTGAGAAAAGTGGTTTTTCAACACTAACAGAAGTGCGAAAAGTGTTTTTTCCACACTAATACAAGTGCAAAAGTGGTTTCCTGCACCAACACAAGTGCGAAAAGTGGTTTTTCAACACTAACACAAGTGCGAAAAGTGGTTTTTCAACACTAACACAAGTGAGAAAACTGGTTTTTCAACACTAACAGAAGTGCAAAAAGTGTTTTTTCCACACTAATACAAGTGCAAAAGTGGTTTCCTGCACCAACACAAGTGCGAAAAGTGGTTTTTCAACACTAACACAAGTGCGAAAAGTGGTTTTTCAACACTAACACTAATGCGAAAAGTGGTTTTTCCACACTAATACAAGTGCAAAAGTGGTTTCCTGCACCAACACAAGTGCGAAAAGTGGTTTTTCAACACTAACACAAGTGCGAAAAGTGGTTTTTCAACACTAACAGAAGTGCGAAAAGTGTTTTTTCCACACTAATACAAGTGCAAAAGTGGTTTCCTGCACCAACACAAGTGCGAAAAGTGTTTTTTCCACACTAACACAAGTGCGAAAAGTGTTTTTTCCACACTAATACAAGTGCAAAAGTGGATTCCTGCACCAACACAAGTGCGAAAAGTGGTTTTTCAACACTAACACAAGTGCGAAAAGTGGATTTTCAACACTAACACAGGTGCGAAAAGTGTTTTTTCCACACTAATACAAGTGCAAAAGTGGTTTCCTGCACCAACACAAGTGCGAAAAGTGGGTTTTCAACACTAACACAAGTGCGAAAAGTGGTTTTTCAACACTATCACAAGTGCCAAAAGTGTTTTTTCCACACTAATACAAGTGCAAAAGTGGTTTCCTGCACCAAAAAAACTGCGAAAAGTGGTTTTTCAACACTAACACAAGTGCGAAAAGTAGTTTTTCAACACTAACACAAGTGCGAAAAGTGGTTTTTCCACACTAATACAAGTGCAAAAGTGGTTCCCTGCACCAACACAAGTGCGAAAAGTGGTTTTTCAACACTAACACAAGTGAGAAAACTGGTTTTTCAACACTAACAGAAGTGCGAAAAGTGTTTTTTCCACACTAATACAAGTGCAAAAGTGGTTTCCTGCACCAACACAAGTGCGAAAAGTGGTTTTTCAACACTAACACAAGTGCGAAAAGTGGTTTTTCAACACTAACACAAGTGCGAAAAGTGTTTTTCCACACTAATACAAGTGTAAAAGTGGTTTCCTGCACCAACACAAGTGCGAAAAGTGGTTTTTCAACACTAACACAAGTGCGAAAAGTCGTTTTTCAACACTAACACAAGTGCGAAAAGTGTTTTTTCCACACTAATACAAGTGCAAAAGTGGTTTCCTGCACCAACACAAGTGCGAAAAGTGGTTTTTCAACACTAACACAAGTGCGAAAAGTAGTTTTTCAACACTAACACAAGTGCGAAAAGTGTTTTTTCCACACTAATACAACTGCAAAAGTGGTTTCCTGCACCAACACAAGTGCGAAAAGTGGTTTTTCAACACTATCACAAGTGCCAAAAGTGTTTTTTCCACACTAATACAAGTGCAAAAGTGGTTTCCTGCACCAACAAAAGTGCGAAAAGTGGTTTTTCAACACTATCACAAGTGCAAAAAGTGGTTTTTCCACACTAATACAAGTGCAAAAGTGGTTTCCTGCACCAACACAAGTGCGAAAAGTGGTTTTTCAACACTAACACAAGTGCGAAAAGGGGTTTTTCAACACTATCACAAGTGCAAAAAGTGTTTTTTCCACACTAATACAAGTGCAAAAGTGGTTTCCTGCACCAACAAAAGTGCGAAAAGTGGTTTTTCAACACTAACACAAGTGTGAAAAGTGGTTTTTCAGCACTAACACAAGTGCGAAAAGTGGTTTTTCCACACTATTACAAGTGCAAAAGTGGTTTCCTGCACCAACACAAGTGCGAAAAGTGGTTTTTCAACACTAACACAAGTGCGAAAAGTGGTTTTTCAACACTAACAGAAGTGCGAAAAGCGTTTTTTCCACACTAATACAAGTGCAAAAGTGTTTTTTCCACACTAATACAAGTGCAAAAGTGCTTTCCTGCACCAACAAAAGTGCGAAAAGTGGTTTTTCAACACTAACACAAGTGCGAAAAGTGGTTTTTCAACACTAACACAAGTGCGAAAAGTGTTTTTTCCACACTAATACAAGTGCAAAAGTGGTTTCCTGCACCACAACAAGTGCGAAAAGTGGTTTTTCAACACTAACACAAATGCGAAAAGTGGTTTTTCCACACTAATACAAGTGCAAAAGTGGTTTCCTGCACCAACACAAGTGCGAAAAGTGGTTTTTCAACACTAACACAAGTGAGAAAAGTGGTTTTTCAACACTAACAGAAGTGCGAAAAGTGTTTTTTCCACACTAATACAAGTGCAAAAGTGGTTTCCTGCACCAACACAAGTGCGAAAATTGGTTTTTCAACACTAACACAAGTGCGAAAAGTGGTTTTTCAACACTAACACAAGTGCGAAAAGTGTTTTTTCCACACTAATACAAGTGCAAAAGTGGTTTCCTGCACCAACACAAGTGCGAAAAGTGGTTTTTCAACACTAACACAAGTGCGAAAAGTGGTTTTTCAACACTAACACAACTGCGAAAAATGTTTTTTCCACACTAATACAAGTGCAAAAGTGGTTTCCTGCACCAACACAAGTGCGAAAAGTGGTTTTTCAACACTAACACAAGTGCGAAAAGTGGTTTTTCAACACTAACACAAGTGCGAAAAGTGTTTTTTCCACACTAATACAAGTGCAAAAGTGTTTTTTCCACACTAATACAAGTGCAAAAGTGGTTTCCTGCACCAACAAAAGTGCGAAAAGTGGTTTTTCAACACTATCACAAGTGCAAAAAGTGGTTTTTCCACCTTAATACAAGTGCAAAAGTGGTTTCCTGCACCAACACAAGTGCGAAAAGTGGTTTTTCAACAATAACACAAGTGCGAAAAGTGGTTTTTCAACACTATCACAAGTGCAAAAAGTGTTTTTTCCACACTAATACAAGTGCAAAAGTGGTTTCCTGCACCAACAAAAGTGCGAAAAGTGGTTTTTCAACACTAACACAAGTGCGAAAAGTGGTTTTTCAGCACTAACACAAGTGCGAAAAGTGGTTTTTCCACACTAATACAAGTGCAAAAGTGGTTTCCTGCACCAACACAAGTGCGAAAAGTGGTTTTCAACACTAACACAAGTGCGAAAAGTAGTTTTTTAACACTAACAGAAGTGCAAAAAGTGTTTTTTCCACACTAATACAAGTGCAAAAGTGGTTTCCTGCACCAACACAAGAGCGAAAAGTGGTTTTTCAACACTAACACAAGTGCAAAAAGTTGTTTTTCAACACTAACACAAGTGCGAAAAGTGTTTTTTCCACACTAATACAAGTGCAAAAGTGGTTTCCTGCACCAACACAAGTGCGAAAAGTGGTTTTCAACACTAACACAAGTGCGAAAAGTAGTTTTTTAACACTAACAGAAGTGCAAAAAGTGTTTTTTCCACACTAATACAAGTGCAAAAGTGGTTTCCTGCACCAACACAAGTGCGAAAAGTGGTTTTTCAACACTAACACAAGTGCAAAAAGTTGTTTTTCAACACTAACACAAGTGCGAAAAGTGTTTTTTCCACACTAATACAAGTGCAAAAGTGGTTTCCTGCACCAACACAAGAGCGAAAAGTGGTTTTTCAACACTAACACAAGTGCGAAAAGTGGTTTTTCAACACTAACACAAGTGCGAAAAGTGGTTTTTCCACACTAATACAAGTGCAAAAGTGGTTTCCTGCACCAACACAAGTGCGAAAAGTGGTTTTTCAACACTAACACAAGTGAGAAAAGTGGTTTTTCAACACTAACAGAAGTGCGAAAAGTGTTAATTCCACACTTATACAAGTGCAAAAGTGGTTGCCCGCACCAACACAAGTGCGAAAAGTGGTTTTTCAACACTAACACAAGTGCGAAAAGTGGTTTTTCAACACTAACACAAGTGCGAAAAGTGTTTTTTCCACACTAATACAAGTGCAAAAGTGGTTTCCTGCACCAACACAAGTGCAAAAGTGGTTTCCTGCACCAACACAAGTGCGAAAAGTGGTTTTTCAACACTAACACAAGTGCGAAAAGTGGTTTTTCAACACTAACACAAGTGCGAAAAGTGGTTTTTCAACACTAACACAAGTGCAAAAGTGGTTTCCTGCACCAACACAAGTGCGAAAAGTGGTTTTTCAACACTAACACAAGTGCAAAAGTGGTTTCCTGCACCAACACAAGTGCGAAAAGTGGTTTTTCAACACTAACACAAGTGCGAAAAGTGGTTTTTCAACACTAACACAAGTGCAAAAGTGGTTTCCTGCACTAACACAAGTGCAAAAAGTGGTTTTTCCACACTATCACAAGTGCAAAAAGTGTTTTTTCCACACTAATACAAGTGCAAAAGTTGTTTCCTGCACCAACAAAAGTGCGAAAAGTGGTTTTTCAACACTAACACAAGTGCGAAAAGTGGTTTTTCAGCACTAACACAAGTGCGAAAAGTGGTTTTTCCACACTAATACAAGTCCAAAAGTGGTTTCCTGCACCAACACATGTGCGAAAAGTGGTTTTTCAACACTAACACAAGTGCGAAAAGTGGTTTTTCAACACTAACAGAAGTGCGAAAAGTGTTTTTTCCACACTAACACAAGTGCAAAAGTGGTTTCCTGCACCAACACAAGTGCGAAAAGTGGTTTTTCAACACTAACACAAGTGCGAAAAGTTGTTTTTCAACACTAACACAAGTGCGAAAAGTGTTTTTTCCACACTAATACAAGTGCAAAAGTGGTTTCCTGCGCCAACACAAGAGCGAAACGTGGTTTTTCAACACTAACACAAGTGCGAAAAGTGGTTTTTCAACACTAACACAAGTGCGAAAAGTGTTTTTTCCACACTAATACAAGTGCAAAAGTGGTTTCCTGCACCAACACAAGTGCGAAAAGTGGTTTTTCAACACTAACACAAGTGCGAAAAGTGGTTTTTCAACACTAACACAAGTGCGAAAAGTGGTTTTTCAACACTATCACAAGTGCAAAAAGTGTTTTTTCCACACTAATACAAGTGCAAAAGTGGTTTCCTGCACCAACACAAGTGCGAAAAGTGGTTTTTCAACACTAACACAACTGCGAAAAGTGGTTTTTCAACAATAACACAAGTGCGAAAAGTGTTTTTTCCACACTAATACAAGTGCAAAAGTGGTTTCCTGCACCAACACAAGTGCGAAAAGTGGTTTTTCAACACTAACACAAGTGCGAAAAGTGGTTTTTCAACACTAACACAAGTGCGAAAAGTGGTTTTTCCACACTAATACAAGTGCAAAAGTGGTTTCCTGCACCAACACAAGTGCGAAAAGTGGTTTTTCAACACTATCACAAGTGCAAAAAGAGTTTTTTCCACACTAATACAAGTGCAAAAGTGGTTTCCTGCACCAACACAAGTGCGAAAAGTGGTTTTTCAACACTAATACAAGTGCAAAAGTGGTTTTCTGCACCAACACGAGTGCAAAAAGTGGTTTTTCAACACTAACACAAGTGCGAAAAGTGGTTTTTCAACACTATCACAAGTGCAAAAAGTGTTTTTTCCCCACTAATACAAGTGCAAAAGTGGTTTCCTGCACCAACACAAGTGCGAAAAGTGGTTTTTCAACACTAACACAAGTGCGAAATGTGGTTTTTCAACACTAACACAAGTGTGAAAAGTGGTTTTTCAACACTAACACAAGTGCAAAAAGTGGTTTTTCAACACTAACACAAGTGCGAAAAGTGGTTTTTCTACACTAACACAAGTGCGAAAAGTGGTTTTTCCACACTAATACAAGTGCAAAAGTGGTTTCCTGCACCAACAAAAGTGCGAAAAGTGGTTTTTCAACACTAACACAAGTGCGAAAAGTGGTTTTTCAACACTATCACAAGTGAAAAAAGTGTTTTTTCCACACTAATACAAGGGCAAAAGTGGTTTCCTGCACCAACACAAGTGCGAAAAGTGGTTTTTCAACACTAATACAAGTGCAAAAGTGGTTTCCTGCACCAACACAAGTGTGAAAAGTCGTTTTTCAACACTATCACAAGTGCAAAAAGTGTTTTTTCCACACTAATGCAAGTGCAAAAGTGGTTTCCTGCACCAACACAAGTGCGAAAAGTGGTTTTTCAACACTAACACAAGTGCAAAAAGTGGTTTTTCAACACTAACACAAGTGCAAAAAGTGGTTTTTCAACACTAACACAAGTGCGAAAAGTGGTTTTTCAACACTAACACAAGTGCGAAAAGTGGTTTTTCAACACTAACACAAGTGCGAAAAGTGGTTTTTCAACACTAACACAAGTGCGGCAAGTGTTTTTGCAACACTATCACAAGTGCAAAAAGTGTTTTTTCCACACTAATACAAGTGCAAAAGTGGTTTCCTGCACCAACACAAGTGCAAAAAGTGGTTTTTCAACACTAACACAAGTGCGAAAAGTGGTTTTTCAACACTAACACAAGTGCGAAAAGTGGTTTTTCCACACTAATACAAGTGCGAAAAGTGGTTTTTCCACACTAATACAAGTGCAAAAGTGGTTTCCTGCACCAACACAAGTGCGAAAAGTGGTTTTTCAACACTAACACAAGTGCGAAAAGTGGTTTTTCAACACTAACACAAGTGCGAAAAGTATTTTTTCCACACTAATACAAGTGCAAAAGTGGTTTCCTGCACCAACACAAGTGCGAAAAGTGGTTTTTCAACACTAACACAAGTGCGAAAAGTGGTTTTTCAACATTATCACAAGTGCAAAAAGTGTTTTTTCCACACTAATACAAGTGCAAAAGTGGTTTCCTGCACCAACACAAGTGCAAAAAGTGGTTTTTCAACACTAACACAAGTGCAAAAAGTGGTTTTTCAACAATAACACAAGTGCGAAAAGTGTTTTTTCCACACTAATACAAGTGCAAAAGTGGTTTCCTGCACCAACACAAGTGCGAAAAGTGGTTTTTCAACACTAACACAAGTGCAAAAAGTGGTTTTTCAACACTAACACAAGTGCGAAAAGTGGTTTTTCCACACTAATACAAGTGCAAAAGTGGTTTCCTGCACCAACACAAGTGCGAAAAGTGGTTTTTCAACACTAACACAAGTGCGAAAAGTGGTTTTTCAACACTAACACAAGTGCGAAAAGTGGTTTTTCAACACTAACACAAGTGCGAAAGTGGTTTTTCAACACTAACACAAGTGCGAAAAGTGGTTTTTCAACACTAACACAAGTGCGAAAAGTGGTTTTTCAACACTAACACAAGTGTAAAAAGTGGTTTTTCAACACTAACACAAGTGCAAAAAGTGGTTTTTCAACACTAACACAAGTGCGAAAAGTGGTTTTTTCACACTAATACAAGTGCAAAAGTGGTTTCCTGCGCCAACACAAGAGCGAAACGTGGTTTTTCAACACTAACACAAGTGCGAAAAGTGGTTTTTCAACACTAACACATGTGCGAAAAGTGTTTTTTCCACACTAATACAAGTGCAAAAGTGGTTTCCTGCACCAACACAAGTGCGAAAAGTGGTTTTTCAACACTAACACAAGTGTGAAAAGTGGTTTTTCAACACTAACACAAGTGCGAAAAGTGGTTTTTCAACACTATCACAAGTGCAAAAAGTGTTTTTTCCACACTAATACAAGTGCAAAAGTGGTTTCCTGCACCAACACAAGTGCGAAAAGTGGTTTTTCAACACTAACACAAGTGCGAAAAGTGGTTTTTCAACACTAACACAAGTGCGAAAAGTGGTTTTTCCACACTAATACAAGTGCAAAAGTGGTTTCCTGCACCAACACAAGTGCGAAAAGTGGTTTTTCAACACTATCACAAGTGCAAAAAGTGTTTTTTCCACACTATTACAAGTGCAAAAGTGGTTTCCTGCACCAACACAAGTGCGAAAAGTGGTTTTTCAACACTAATACAAGTGCAAAAGTGGTTTTCTGCACCAACACGAGTGCAAAAAGTGGTTTTTCAACACTAACACAAGTGCGAAAAGTGGTTTTTCAACACTATCACAAGTGCAAAAAGTGTTTTTTCCACACTAATACAAGTGCAAAAGTGGTTTCCTGCACCAACACAAGTGCGAAAAGTGGTTTTTCAACACTAACACAAGTGCGAAATGTGGTTTTTCAACACTAACACAAGTGTGAAAAGTGGTTTTTCAACACTAACACAAGTGCAAAAAGTGGTTTTTCAACACTAACACAAGTGCGAAAAGTGGTTTTTCCACACTAATACAAGTGCAAAAGTGGTTTCCTGCACCAACAAAAGTGCGAAAAGTGGTTTTTCAACACTAACACAAGTGCGAAAAGTGGTTTTTCAACACTATCACAAGTGAAAAAAGTGTTTTTTCCACACTAATACAAGGGCAAAAGTGGTTTCCTGCACCAACACAAGTGCGAAAAGTGGTTTTTCAACACTAATACAAGTGCAAAAGTGGTTTCCTGCACCAACATAAGTGCGAAAAGTGGTTTTTCAACACTAACACAAGTGCGAAAAGTCGTTTTTCAACACTATCACAAGTGCAAAAAGTGTTTTTTCCACACTAATGCAAGTGCAAAAGTGGTTTCCTGCACCAACACAAGTGCGAAAAGTGGTTTTTCAACACTAACACAAGTGCAAAAAGTGGTTTTTCAACACTAACACAAGTGCAAAAAGTGGTTTTTCAACACTAACACAAGTGCGAAAAGTGGTTTTTCAACACTAACACAAGTGCGAAAAGTGGTTTTTCAACACTAACACAAGTGCAAAAAGTGGTTTTTCAACACTAACACAAGTGCGAAAAGTGTTTTTTCAACACTATCACAAGTGCAAAAAGTGTTTTTTCCACACTAATACAAGTGCAAAAGTGGTTTACTGCACCAACACAAGTGCAAAAAGTGGTTTTTCAACACTAACACAAGTGCGAAAAGTGGTTTTTCAACACTAACACAAGTGCGAAAAGTGGTTTTTCAACACTAACACAAGTGCGAAAAGTGGTTTTTCCACACTAATACAAGTGCGAAAAGTGGTTTCTCCACACTAATACAAGTGCAAAAGTGGTTTCCTGCACCAACACAAGTGCGAAAAGTGGTTTTTCAACACTAACACAAGTGCGAAAAGTGGTTTTTCAACACTAACACAAGTGCGAAAAGTATTTTTTCCACACTAATACAAGTGCAAAAGTGGTTTCCTGCACCAACACAAGTGCGAAAAGTGGTTTTTCAACACTAACACAAGTGCGAAAAGTGGTTTTTCAACACTAACACAAGTGCGAAAAGTGGTTTTTCAACACTATCACAAGTGCAAAAAGTGTTTTTTCCACACTAATACAAGTGCAAAAGTGGTTTCCTGCACCAACACAAGTGCAAAAAGTGGTTTTTCAACACTAACACAAGTGCAAAAAGTGGTTTTTCAACAATAACACAAGTGCGAAAAGTGTTTTTTCCACACTAATACAAGTGCAAAAGTGGTTTCCTGCACCAACACAAGTGCGAAAAGTGGTTTTTCAACACTAACACAAGTGCAAAAAGTGGTTTTTCAACACTAACACAAGTGCGAAAAGTGGTTTTTCCACACTAATACAAGTGCAAAAGTGGTTTCCTGCACCAACACAAGTGCGAAAAGTGGTTTTTCAACACTAACACAAGTGCGAAAAGTGGTTTTTCAACACTAACACAAGTGCGAAAAGTGGTTTTTCAACACTAACACAAGTGCGAAAGTGGTTTTTCAACACTAACACAAGTGCGAAAAGTGGTTTTTCAACACTAACACAAGTGCGAAAAGTGGTTTTTCAACACTAACACAAGTGTAAAAAGTGGTTTTTCAACACTAACACAAGTGCGAAAAGTGGTTTTTCAACACTAACACAAGTGCGAAAAGTGGTTTTTTCACACTAATACAAGTGCAAAAGTGGTTTCCTGCGCCAACACAAGAGCGAAACGTGGTTTTTCAACACTAACACAAGTGCGAAAAGTGGTTTTTCAACACTAACACAAGTGCGAAAAGTGTTTTTTCCACACTAATACAAGTGCAAAAGTGGTTTCCTGCACCAACACAAGTGCGAAAAGTGGTTTTTCAACACTAACACAAGTGCGAAAAGTGGTTTTTCAACACTAACACAAGTGCGAAAAGTGGTTTTTCAACACTATCACAAGTGCAAAAAGTGTTTTTTCCACACTAATACAAGTGCAAAAGTGGTTTCCTGCGCCAACACAAGTGCGAAAAGTGGTTTTTCAACACTAACACAACTGCGAAAAGTGGTTTTTCAACAATAACACAAGTGCAAAAAGTGTTTTTTCCACACTAATACAAGTGCAAAAGTGGTTTCCTGCACCAACACAAGTGCGAAAAGTGGTTTTTCAACACTAACACAAGTGCGAAAAGTGGTTTTTCAACACTAACACAAGTGCGAAAAGTGGTTTTTCCACACTAATACAAGTGCAAAAGTGGTTTCCTGCACCAACACAAGTGCGAAAAGTGGTTTTTCAACACTATCACAAGTGCAAAAAGTGTTTTTTCCACACTAATACAAGTGCAAAAGTGGTTTCCTGCACCAACACAAGTGCGAAAAGTGGTTTTTCAACACTAATACAAGTGCAAAAGTGGTTTTCTGCACCTACACGAGTGCAAAAAGTGGTTTTTCAACACTAACACAAGTGCGAAAAGTGGTTTTTCAACACTATCACAAGTGCAAAAAGTGTTTTTTCCACACTAATACAAGTGCAAAAGTGGTTTCCTGCACCAACACAAGTGCGAAAAGTGGTTTTTCAACACTCACACAAGTGCGAAATGTGGTTTTTCAACACTAACACAAGTGTGAAAAGTGGTTTTTCAACACTAACACAAGTGCAAAAAGTGGTTTTTCAACACTAACACAAGTGCGAAAAGTGGTTTTTCCACACTAATACAAGTGCAAAAGTGGTTTCCTGCACCAACAAAAGTGCGAAAAGTGGTTTTTCAACACTAACTCAAGTGCGAAAAGTGGTTTTTCAACACTATCACAAGTGAAAAAAGTGTTTTTTCCACACTAATACAAGGGCAAAAGTGGTTTCCTGCACCAACACAAGTGCGAAAAGTGGTTTTTCAACACTAATACAAGTGCAAAAGTGGTTTCCTGCACCAACATAAGTGCGAAAAGTGGTTTTTCAACACTAACACAAGTGCGAAAAGTCGTTTTTCAACACTAGCACAAGTGCAAAAAGTGTTTTTTCCACACTAATGCAAGTGCAAAAGTGGTTTCCTGCACCAACACAAGTGCGAAAAGTGGTTTTTCAACACTAACACAAGTGCAAAAAGTGGTTTTTCAACACTAACACAAGTGCAAAAAGTGGTTTTTCAACACTAACACAAGTGCGAAAAGTGGTTTTTCAACACTAACACAAGTGCGAAAAGTGGTTTTTCAACACTAACACAAGTGCGAAAAGTGGTTTTTCAACACTAACACAAGTGCGAAAAGTGTTTTTTCAACACTATCACAAGTGCAAAAAGTGTTTTTTCCACACTAATACAAGTGCAAAAGTGGTTTCCTGCACCAACACAAGTGCAAAAAGTGGTTTTTCAACACTAACACAAGTGCGAAAAGTGGTTTTTCAACACTAACACAAGTGCGAAAAGTGGTTTTTCAACACTAACACAAGTGCGAAAAGTGGTTTTTCCACACTAATACAAGTGCGAAAAGTGGTTTTTCCACACTAATACAAGTGCAAAAGTGGTTTCCTGCACCAACATAAGTGCGAAAGTGGTTTTTCAACACTAACACAAGTGCGAAAAGTATTTTTTCCACACTAATACAAGTGCAAAAGTGGTTTCCTGCACCAACACAAGTGCGAAAAGTGGTTTTTCAACACTAACACAAGTGCGAAAAGTGGTTTTTCAACACTAACACAAGTGCGAAAAGTGGTTTTTCAACACTATCACAAGTGCAAAAAGTGTTTTTTCCACACTAATATAAGTGCTAAAGTGGTTTCCTGCACCAACACAAGTGCAAAAAGTGGTTTTTCAACACTAACACAAGTGCAAAAAGTGGTTTTTCAACAATAACACAAGTGCGAAAAGTGTTTTTCCACACTAATACAAGTGCAAAAGTGATTTCCTGCACCAACACAAGTGCGAAAAGTGGTTTTTCAACACTAACACAAGTGCGAAAAGTGGTTTTTCAACACTAACACAAGTGCGAAAAGTGGTTTTTCCACACTAATACAAGTGCAAAAGTGGTTTCCTGCACCAACACAAGTGCGAAAAGTGGTTTTTCAACACTAACACAAGTGCGAAAAGTGGTTTTTCAACACTAACACAAGTGCGAAAAGTGGTTTTTCAACACTAACACAAGTGCGAAAGTGGTTTTTCAACACTAACACAAGTGCGAAAAGTGGTTTTTCAACACTAACACAAGTGCGAAAAGTGGTTTTTCAACACTAACACAAGTGTAAAAAGTGGTTTTTCAACACTAACACAAGTGCGAAAAGTGGTTTTTCAACACTAACACAAGTGCGAAAAGTGGTTTTTTCACACTAATACAACTGCAAAAGTGGTTTCCTGCACCAACACAAGTGCGAAAAGTGGTTTTTCAACACTAACACAAGTGCGAAAAGTGGTTTTTCAACACTACCACAAGTGCAAAAAGTGTTTTTTCCACACTGATACAAGTGCAAAAGTGGTTTCCTGCACCAACACAAGTGCGAAAAGTGGTTTTTCAACACTAATACAAGTGCAAAAGTGGTTTCCTGCACCAACACAAGTGCAAAAAGTGGTTTTTCAACACTAACACAAGTGCGAAAAGTGGTTTTTCAACACTATCACAAGTGCAAAAAGTGTTTTTCCACACTAATACAAGTGCAAAAGTGGTTTCCTGCACCAACACAAGTGTGAAAAGTGGTTTTTCAACACTAACACAAGTGCGAAATGTGGTTTTTCAACACTAACACAAGTGCGAAAAGTGGTTTTTCAACACTAACACAAGTGCAAAAAGTGGTTTTTCAACACTAACACAAGTGCGAAAAGTGGTTTTTCAACACTAACACAAGTGCGAAAAGTGGTTTTTCCACACTAATACAAGTGCGAAAAGTGGTTTTTCAACACTAACACAAGTGCGAAAAGTGGTTTTTCAACACTAAGACAAGTGCGAAAAGTGGTTTTTCAACACTAACACAAGTGCGAAAAGTGTTTTTTCAACACTATCAGTAGTGTAATAATGTTGCTTCTGGGACACCTCCGTTTAACATGGGAAATCCCTATCTAATGTCATTTACCCCCTTGTCTTTTTCAAAAATCATAAACACCTCTATTTCTCCCACCCTCATCTTTATGAACCTTTTGTCTGTAGTACCTATCCTTAATGTTGTTCATTAGACCACTCAAACACTACAAATATTTGTTTTCTCTTATAGACCTATCATCCTTCTTCTACATATCATCTGGCAGATTAATCTTTGACCCACTCAAACATTGACCCATTCACTTCCATATTAATTCTTTCCCTCCCTCATTGCCCCTAAACACCTATATTTCTCTCACCCTGTTCTTTACGAACCTTCTAACCTTTTGACATGTTATCCTTATTCATTAGACCACTTAAACACCTGTGATCCTTCTGACCTCATGGACCTTTTAACCTTTTACTCTTAATATCATCTGGTGAATATAACCCACTCAAACAACGACCCTACAAATATTTGTTTATGCGTGGGAAATAATTTAATTCTCCTACAACTCTCTTCACCATCTAATATATTAACAAAAAATATGTTTGAGTTTGGTTCTTTATTAAGATATTTTAACTGAGCTAAGATAAAATGGTAAACCTCCCTCAATGTTCTTGTTTGAGCGCCTCCAGTGCCACATACCATTTTTTGGTAAGCTCCGCCCACTTTTTGGTAAACCACGCCCATTTTTTACTAAGCCCCGCCCACTTTTTGTTAAGCCCCGCCCACTTTTGCTAAGCTCCTCCCACTTTTGCTAAGTCCCACCCACTTTATAAACTCTTCAGCATTGTATCATTTCCAGGTAATACATTACATCATTTTCAGGGAATTTCCATCACATCATTTCCAGTTAAGACACGCCCAGGGAATTTCCACAGGAAGACACACCCAGTCCTTATAAAAGGCACCGACCACACAGGCTTTTTCAAACACGCTTTCTGCTTCACTTGAGAATGGACTACTATGCCGAAATGGAATGGGATAACTTTGCTATTCCATGGAGTCCTACTACCTGTGTAGAACTCAACCTTCAGATTGATGAACTGGACTCGAACCTCTTATCAATGGAGGTAAGTTTGTTTATTTATTTATTTATTTATTTAATTTTTTTTTTTTTTTTTTTTTTTTTTTTTTTAAGATGAGACTCGTGTAAGAGTTAACAAAGTTTATTTTAATATTCATAGAGCTTGATTTATACAAATAAAAAATATTGTATTAAATTAATACATTGTTATTTTCTTTCACAGGAAATTGTATCTGAGATACGAAATGAAAATTCTGCTTTTAACACAACTTGGGATGAAGTTATTTTTTTGTTTGAAGACATTTTGAACAACCAAGACCCCCAGAACGAGTTCTACCTTGATGACCCAGCCAAAGAGTTATACCTTGGAGATCCACAAAATCCTGAAAAAGAGTTTTACCATGATGATACTTGTTGTGAGTTATCAAAACAAAACCCACTGAACAAGTTCTACCTTGATGAGCCAGAATACAAGTCATACATTGGAGACCCACAAATTTCTGAAAATTGGGAAAGGAGAGTTCTCCCTGATGGTCCGCAGTTATACTATGTGAGACACATCATAGAAACCCTAAAAAATTGGGCAAGGAGAGTTCTCCCTGATGGTCCGCAGTTATACTATGTGAGACACATCATAGAAACCCTAAAAAATTGGGCAAGGAGAGTTCTCCCTGATGGTCCGCAGTTATACTATGTGAGACACATCATAGAAACCCTAAAAAATTGGGCAAGGAGAGTTCTCCCTGATGGTCCGCAGTTATACTATGTGAGACACATCATAGAAACCCTAAAAAATTGTGAAATGGGAATTCTCCCTGATGGTCCGCAGTTATACTATGTGAGACACATCATAGAAACCCTAAAAAATTGGGAAAGGGAAGTTTTCCCTGATGGTCCGCAGTTATACTATGTGAGACTTATCACGGAAACCCCCAATATTTCTGAAAATTGTGGTTTTACCTTGGGGACTTGGAAAGATGGTTATATTTTTGGAGACTCGGAATGGGGGTTTTGTTTTGATGACTCGGAATGTGATACCTATCTTGGAGGCTCAACAGGAATGTGGTTATACCTTGGGAACTTGGAAAGTTGGTTTTATTTTGGAGACTCTACCTGTGGGGTTCCTCTTGGAGACTCTTTGGATTCTAAAGCAATGAACAATGTTCTTTATTTAATGACGCTTGATTTAAGCAATATCAAGAAAGTTCGAGGAAGAAAATGCTGGAAAATTCTTTCTTCCCATTTCTACTTCTTCAAACTTAAAAGCCTTGAAAGACAGAATTGGAGGAAGAGGAAAAAAAAAAAAAGAAATACGTATTTAAAAAAGAAGAAAAGAAAGATTATGTTAGGGTTTGGGTGGGATTTTGAATGTGAGGGTTAGGGATGGGGTTGGGTTAGGGTTGGGATTTTGAATGTGAGGGTTAGGGTTGGGGTTGGGTTAGGGATGGGGTTGGGTTAGGGATGGGGTTGGGTTAGGGATGGGTTGGGTTAGGGTTGGGATTTTGAATGTGAGGGTTAGGGTTGGGGTTGGGTTAGGGATGGGATTGGGTTAGGGTTGGGATTTTGAATGTGAGGGTTAGGGATGGGTTGGGTTAGGGATGGGGTTGGGTTAGGGATGGGGTTGGGTTAGGGTTGGGGTTGGGTTAGGGATGGGGTTGGGTTAGGGATGGGGTTGGGTTTGGGATGGGGTTGGGTTAGGGATGGGGTTGGGTTAGGGATGGGGTTGGGTTAGGGATGGGTTGGGTTAGGGATGGGTTTGGGTTAGGGATGGGGTTGGGTTAGGGCTTGGGTTGGGTTAGGGTTTGTATATTATTATGACTCACTCGCACATACACACACACACAAAAGTTAAGCCCCAACTAAAAAGTTGTGGGATTCTGTGTTTGGGGTTCACAGATTTAAAAACGTATCCCCATTATACACACACAAAAGTTAAGCCCCAACTAAAAAGTTGTGGGATTCTGTGTTTGGGGTTCACAGATTTAAAAACGTATCCCCATTATACACACACAAAAGTTAAGCCCCAACTAAAAAGTTGTGGGATTCTGTGTTTGGGGTTCACAGATTTAAAAACGTATCCCCATTATACACACACAAAAGTTAAGCCCCAACTAAAAAGTTGTGGGATTCTGTGTTTGGGGTTCACAGATTTAAAAACGTATCCCCATTATACACACACAAAAGTTAAGCCCCAACTAAAAAGTTGTGGGATTCTGTGTTTGGGGTTCACAGATTTAAAAACGTATCCCCATTACATTTTATTTATTTATTTATTATTTTCAAGGGTATTAGCTGCTTACTTGTGTTTTTTGTAATTCTTGTGAGTAAAATGAACCCAAGATTTCTTCTCCATTTAAATCATATAATTTGTAGGTCCAAGGGACTGTATCCATTACATCAATGATTTTAAATAATTCACGAGTCCATTTTTGTGTATAACCTTTCTCAAAATGACTTTTCCATTTGTATATTCTTACAATATCACCAACTTTAAACTTGGGCTTTCTCAAATTAATCTCCTTTTCATATTCTAATTTTGTAAATGTTTCTGATGGTTTTGATTGTGTTGATGAATGAACTGTATTATTGTAATTATCTACAATATCCTGAATTAAATACACCCATTTTTGAGAACCGAGTTGTGTGAATTTTTTATATAATTTCTCTTTTAAAGTACGATTAAAACGCTCAATAACAACTGCCTTTCCTTCATTAAAGGTGCTGTATAATTTAATACCCTTCCCCTTAAGAAATTTCATGAATATTTTGTTATAGAACTCTGTTCCCTCATCAGTCCATAACTTCTTTGGTTTCCTTTTATCCCGATCAAATATTAGCTTAAAGGCTAACATTAAAGTATCACCCCTTTTATTTTTTAAAGGGACAACCCAGGCAAATCTACTCCTCAAATCAATAACGGTTAAAGCATACCTGTATCCCCTGTCATTATTCAATTCAATTAAATCAGCGGACCATATGTGGTCAGTGTATTTAGAATAAACCTTCCTTCTTTTAAACTTTGTGATTATAGGTTTGTGTAATTCTTCAGCCAAAAGCTCCTCAGTCTTGATGGCATCATTAGAGCCTCATAGTTTTTTGAGGAATAACCAAGACCAAGTTTCAATTTAGCATTTATCAAATTTCTCACAATAAACCTATCAACTTTCTCTCTCAACGTTGGATTTTGTATCAAAGACAAATTATACAACATTTCGCTGTCGGCTTTATGTTTTTCAGTCAACGTAGTGGTTTTCCCATAAGCAATATCATGCTTCATACACACTTCGTCAACCCTATTTGTAGGTTTAGACCAAGGTTTAGGATTGTCAGCCTCATCTAATCTTTTATCCAAGTTTGTTCCTGGACCACAGAAAGAATACCCTGGAAGGTGTAATTCCCCTGGAATTCCAGTTGTTGTAAATTTACTTCCTGACAGAAACTTTTGTATGTCTCCTCCTCTTTTAGGAGAGATGAATTGGCACTTTTTAGAGCCACATACTTGACATATTCCTTTTTGATAAACTCTATTATTTTTAGCTTTAACATAAGAGATATTTTTAGATTTAGTTTTCTTTTTACATTTGAGACAATAACTCATATTTATTTATCAGAAAAATTCCGACAGAGTATCAAAACCTTTTTCGTTTTCAACATATACATTTCAATCTTTATTTTTAAAACATAAAGAATCCTAAGGAATGCCTTCACTCTCTCCTCCATTTATTTACAAATAAAAACTAACTAAAGTCAATGACACCAACATCATCAATCACATAATCTTTTCCTTCTTCTTCTTCTTCTTCTTCTTACCACTTTCTCGTTTAAATCTCCTCCCTGAAATTGAAGACATTGACGTTCTTATTTTTGAAACCATTATCTTCATAAGAGTTGTTAATTCTTTAATTTCCTCTTCGGTGCGTTGAGATTGATTTATTTGCTTTAATACACTCAATCTTTTATGAATCTCACTGATTTCCATCTCCCTCTCCCCCCTCTCTCTTTGTTCCCTCTCCTCCTTCTCTCTTTTCTCTCTTTTCTCCTTCTCTTCTTCAACTCCTTCCTCATCCCTTGCTACCCTTGAGTTTAAACCCCAAAGAATATTATACATATACTCATCTGGATTTTGAGATATTCTTGTATCTATAATTATTTTTCTCATAATAGGATACCAATAAGATTTGTTGACGATTTCTAAAAGAGTTTTATATTTCATAACTTTGAGAAGTTCATTTTTATTTAATATTTTAAACAAGTCTCTATTTGTGGGTTTAACAATATCAGTATAAGGCCAGTTTTTTATGACAAAATTCCCATGTATATGCTCCAAATCATAAGGTATGTAATACCGAGCACCCTTTTCTTGTAGGTATCCTTGAATACAAAAATTATAATTCTCTTGTAGTCTTCTTCCTGCCATTTATGTATCAGAAATATATGTGAGATTAATATTATGACAGGTAATACCACCCCATCTTCCCACTACCAAATCGGTTTGTATTCCTCGGCTTTCTATCCTTATCTCATTACCTTCCTTCTTTGTCATGCGAACCATCGCTATACTATCATATATTTTTATTTTCTTAAAATCACGTATTTGTTGTTTACTAATTGTACTTCCACATAAATCCTTATCTTCACCAAGTGGATAATATTCTTCTTTACGAGACTGATTTAAATCATGTAGGTCTTCTAAGTTTATTGAAAAAGACCAATTATACCCTAAATCAGGCATATCATACCCCCATTTATTAATTCGCATATTAACTAAATGTCCTTCTTTATAAAATTCAATTGTAAGCAGGTAGTTAAATTCAATGAGGAAAGGTGTATGGTCAGTATAACCAGGTGTTGTGGTTGTAAATTTTACTTGTTTCACAAAACGTGCTGTTTTCTTTAAAGATATATATTGTGATAAATCACTGAATCTAATCAAGTCATTCGCATCTGTAGGGTTTGGATAATTGATTAATTTATAAGTATTCTTCATATTAATATTTTTACTTACACTATATTTTTGTCGTTCAGCCTGTGCCTTTGTATAATAATTTGATAAATCAATATCCTGAGAGGATTTTCCAAAGATAGAACCATCTTTTCCAACATAGGTCATTTATATTAGATAAAAAATGATATCATAAAAATTTTCATTATTGTTGAGTTGAAATAATACATATAAACATAATTGGCCACAACATTTAGAATTAATTTCTTGAACTTGGAATGTTTGATAAACACCATTCTGTAAGAATTGTATTACTTCAACAGGTGGTGGCATACCATAACTATCAAAATAATATTTATCCTGACTATTATGAATACAAACCCAATGAGAACCATTCTGTGTGTCTAAATTCATAATAATATTCTTTGTATTCTTATTTATATGTATTAATTCATCTCTCATACAAATAACCACATTATCAATTTTTAGTGTTTTACAATACTTAGCTAGTTCTATATTTGACGTTGTATTCTTTCCAAATTGTTTAAACCATTTATCCATTTATTTATGAGAAAGATACAATCCATTACCCCGTTTAGTTAGTTTAACACCCGCTTGAGCGATAGAGGAAAGCATATCTCCAACCAACAATCTAGCTTTATCAGGTAGACTTTCAAGTTTTTGAGCAAAATCTACAATTACACCACTTCCACTAATTTGTTTCTCCAACTCCTTGTTATGTCTTTCCAATTCTTTTTGAGCTTTTAGTTGTGCCTTCCTTTCGTTAGCAGTTTTTACCGCTGCTGAAATACCACCAGTCAATGCTCCCGCCGCACCTAAACCAGCAAATAAAGGAATTAGAAACGGGAGAAATCCTCCTCTTGACTCATCTATTGAATATTTCTTTAACATAGGTTTCGTCATTTTAATTTTAAGTGATCCAACATCATTTAGTGTTTTTACTTGTGTGTGTGTGAGTAAAACATCAATTCTTACAGCTCCTTTTCTTTGAATTGTATTAACATTAATAATACAAGGCTTTTGATTTTGAATACAAGATGTTAATTTATTAAGATTGATTTGATTAACATATACCCCAACCATTTATTTATGAGAAAAAACCTATGTGATATTAATCATAACACCATTATCTGTATTAATCTGTAATTCTGTTTCCTCCAAAAGCAAACAATATGCATTAACCTCTTCACTCTCCCCTCTTTCAATGTATAGAGAAGTATCCACTCGATTAGACTTTATAGTTTCCTTTTGAGAACTCAGGTCAATTGCGTAGATTGTATATAAACCTTTAAATGCAACCATATCCAAAATAGGATCATTATTACCATTACTTTCACACACTTTTTGGTAGGACTTGTAGGCTTCCGCATAATCATTTTTTTCCCAATCAATTTCCAATCTATCTCGCGGATAAAATGTGCCATCAAGAGAAACCCGAAGTTGTTTCACCTTAGCATTATCACTCAGCGCATTATTCTTATTAGTACCCTCCTCTCCATCTGGTTTTTTAAAAATGAGCCATAGGTATCGTGGCTTTCCTTCAAGAACACCCAAATTCCAAGTGTAGGTAGTGTGTTCCAGTTTAACGTGTTGACATCTTCTTTTAAGGTATGATACATTTAGCGGTTTCTTTGAGTTAAGTCTTCTATTTAACATCTCCTCCGTTTTAAGATTAGGAGTATATTCATTGATATACCAAGACAAATCATTAATAACAAATTTATTATTGTCGCCAAAAGCATTTTCAGCCCCAAAAAGCAATCTATTTACATTATCATTCCTTTGTAGTTGAAATCTAATTTTAAGACCATACAAAACTTTATCATAATCACAAAATCCAAATATACCTTTAAGAGGTACTGCTACGGTAAAACTATTCTCAGCTTTTGCGTCATCATTATACATTGACTTCCTTTGACTATAACCAGGGTCTGTGTTTGTTCCCGTTGACATATCAGGAATAAAGCCTTCAACAGCTCCCTTACCCATTCTATCACCAAACGAATATAGTGTAAATTTCATCATTTCAGATGTAGCAGAGACATAATCAACCGCTTCAACCTCTTGTGTTCCAATATACAGGCGAACACTGTCAAACATTTTCCAGAAGAAATCATTTATGAGTGTAGCATTAGTATTATTCGCAGCCTTAGTGAATTTAAATTTACACAGCAAGAAACTATCAGCTATATTCAAGTAAGTTTGTTGATTATTTATTTCAAAACTTTTTGTTCCGTTTGAATTCCAGTCGGTTCCTGTAATAGCATTTACCTTAAAATAGTCTTCCTTTTTAGTAGAGTTTGAAATGATAATCGTATCATCCAAATCATAGATACTATCAATCGCTTCCATACTTGTATTTATATAGTATTAAAATTGTTGAAACCCTGACCCAAGTATTTTAATGATTTTTTGTCGTTCTTGTGAAGATAGTTGAGTTTTACCTTTTTTAATTTCTTTGATTGCTTGTAATTTATGGGACTCCTTTTGAGCATCTTTTATACTCTTTACAACACCTGCTACATTTCCCATGAGAGAAGCAGTTGAACCAATTAGGTCTTTATGTTTAAGAATGGTTGAACCAATACCCATTAGAGTATCAATTATCCCATCTCCTTTATTTCGAAATTGATGACCCACACCCCGTTGTCTCTTAGGTTTATAGTATCCTTTACCCACATACCTTGTATAGTCTGGTGAAAGGAACATGCCCTCCCCTGTAATTATTTTATATTTTCCCAACTCGTGTTTTCTTACAATAACCATTATTTATTTATTGAAAAACTTCACGTAGGTGAATTCTGATGGATATAATTTCATCATTAAAGGATATCATACGATTATCTTGGTCGGTTATCCTAAAATTTACTCTGTATATGGTTTTTCCTGACACAGGTAAATAGACAAGATTTTTTGGTTCCATATTAAATTTATAACCAATCGGGGTTGAGTATGCACTGAATGAAAATATTGTATTTGTTCTTATTCCATCGTTATAAGCACCATCAATCAAATCACAATGAATTAATACTGAATTTATACCGGAGGATATTTGGATAACATTATCACTGTAAAACGTCCCGTTATTTTCAATCTTTTTTGAAGAGAAACCCAATAGCTCTCTGAACGAATTTTCAATTGTGAAATCAACTTTATAATTATTTTTCAGTTTAATAGTTGATTTTGAAGTGTGTGTTTGAATATCTATTACAATATTTTTTGGTTCATCACCTTTTTCTTTCATAAGGCGAGAGACTTCTGAAGATATTTGAGAAATCTCGTAAGCTCCAGGTGAAACAGTTATAGTTTTGTAGGCAGTGCCTGGATTATAACTAAACTTGTTGTTTTTCTCTGTGATATTAAAAAGGGTATTGTAAGTTTCCATTGACAACAAAGATGCCTCATATGAGGTAAGGGGGTCAAGTTGTAGTGGGTAAGGGAATGAAGCTGTGTAATCGCTCGTTGTGAAATTAAAACTAAGAATTGTGCTTCTCATCTTATTTAATATCTAATAAAATATCTTTGTATTGACATTTATTAATTATTTTCATGTTCATCAACTGATCTAAAATGGCTGAGGATTCATTAAAACAATTGTTGTTTCCAGCCTTCTTACTACCTAATAACAATAATAGCCTATTAACTAATTGTGATGGGTCATTTGGAAGAAAACTAACACCCGAACCAAGCTTACTTAAAGCATCAATAATATGTTTCTCCTTCTCATTCTTCTTACTTTTACCAGCAACAGAAACTCCATAATCAAGTGTATTTAACAACTCAATATATACCCTATCTTCCTCTCTTTCCATATCAAGTGGTTCCTCAAAATATTTTGAACCGCTGAATCCGGGGTTTGTTAGAAGAAACATTAATCTTGGAGTTAATTTAACATTTGGTTGAGTAGAACTCAAGAACATCAATTCATCATTAAATATCAATACCTTTTCTTCCACAAGATGAAACACTGCTGGTTCTTCTGTTGGAATGAGACCTGCTCTGGTTTTTGAACCCGCAGAATATTCATTGTTTTGAAGAGCTTCCACAACATAATTAGGGGGTTGATTTACCTGCTCAAGTTTCCGAAATAATCCCTCGTCATCATATTCTAATTCACCAAGTTCTTGTTTTGTTATCTGACTAAAATCTTTGAGCATTTGAAGTTTTTTCGGAGTAAATTCTACCGTGGGAACTGTAGGGTGTTGAGTTTTCAAAAGTGGTTTAAAGAATTTCTCTTGTTTTCTTTCAAAGGCTTCTTCACCAGTTAGTTTCTGTCTCCGTTTCTTCTTTATCTCTTCCTGTTGTTTAACAACTTTTGAAACTAATTGTTGATGTTCCTTAAACTTTCTTTCTCTTTCTTCAGTATTCATTTTCTGTATTTATTTATTGAAAAATATCATTTAGTATCTCATCTTGTTTCACAACAATATATTTATATTTTCCAATCGTGTGTTTCATATAATTTTCAAATTCTTTTTTACTACATAACGTAGAGCAATTATCTCTCCAAAAATTATTTACATCTATTGAATTTAACTTAAATAAAATAAAAGTATTGGCATTGTTTCTTATTGAGCGTCGAGGGAGTTGAAAATATGATTGACTAAGATATATACAATTACAAGAAGAATGTCTCCCTCTTGTATAGTAGCTATCCATTACTGTTTGGTTTCTCTCATTAACACAATCATCAAAGATGACAAGGTTCTTTTTTGATTTATCTAAATCTTGAGGTGAAGGTATATCATCCGTATTATCACTGAGAATACAAGTTATGGGTTTCGATTTTGATTTCTGTGTATCACAAAATAATTGTATTATATCATCAATATTATAATCATTTAGTTTGTTTTGAAGTTTAAATAAACCGATAATGTCTTCCTTTTTAAGACCCGCATTAAAACCCTGTGAGAGTAGTTGATACTCGGGTTGAAAACTTGACTTTGTAAAAATTATTAAATTATCATAATCTAAAAAATTAGAACCAAGGAGCATCTTTAAAAGTAAACAGGTTTTTCCACATCCGCTTGAACCAACTATTAGACATCTCAATGAATTTGGAATGTTTTTATGGTTATTAAATTTTATCTTATTTTCCCAAACGGGTAAAAAATCATTCATTTATATATTTGGAAAACAAGTTATCCAACTTTTTTTGAGCTATTTGAGAAACTCTATATTTTATCCTGAGTTCGGGTTTAATTTCAAAATAATCCATTATTTTATTTATATAGTATCTTGTATTAACATTTCCATTAAAATTATTTTGAATAATAAATATCATTAAACCCTTATACATTTCCTCAATACAATTAGTCTCTTCCCTTGAAAGAAATGGTGTATTATCATCACAATACTTAACATTCATCTCTCTTATTAATCTTGTAAAGTAATTCATTTTTGGTTCTAATTTAAAAGAGTTATATATTTTTTTATATTTCTTATTATCATTAATTAAAATTAAATCACAGAAAATACATTGTTTATATGAATCCTCATCATTAAGCCCCACTCTATCACAAGCCGGACAATTCTCTAATTTATCATATGGAGAGTCTGGAAATTCTAAATATCCTTCAGAACTTATCATATTTATGTGGTAAATTTTTACTTAAACTAAACGCAAGTTTATTCATTAATAAATACAATGTTTCAAAGCACAAAAGACAAATTTCAATCAATCTCTACTTCGGTGGAAGATATAGAAAAATATGTCAAAGATGTTAAATTGAACAAAGATAAATATGGAAATTTTTGGGTAAAACCAGTTATGGAAAATAACATGAGCCCCTCTATTTCATTTAAAGGAAGAGCTCTAACTATACCTGGAAAGACATCCATTAAAGTAAATCTAACAAAAGTTTCTCCTCTACTCCTGGCAATTTATTCAAAGCTTGAAAAAGTGATTGACCACGATACTTTGAAAAAGAATGATAAGACCATTAATAATTCTAGAGGAGACATTTGTATTTTCTTTAATAATCCAAAGGGTGTAGATCTAAGTAAAATGAATGATGTTAATATTTCTGGTGAAATGTTATTTCGTTCTATGATAGTTAGAGATTATTTAAAGATAACTTTTGATATAAAAATTGTGGAGATTGAATCTGTTAATGAAAGAAAGTATATAGATATTGATGGGAATATTTTTCTTGCTAATTAAATATGAGTCAATACAGCAGTGAAGATTTTACTATTTCATTGAACTCAGACGATAGTGATGATAGTATTTCATTGAACTTGGACGATGGTGATGATAGTATTTCATTGAACACAGATGATAGTTATGATACTAATAGTTTGTGCTCAAATGATAGTTATGAGAGTAGCTTTATTGATGACTCTGAGTATGATTCTGAGTATTCATGTGATAGTTATGACTTAGATGATTCTGAGTGAAAAAGTGTTTTAGTTTAAGCACAGCGATATATATAAAACGGAGCTGTAAAGCTCAAAAGTGTTTTATTTTAAGCACAGTGATATATATAAAACACCACGTTTTCTCACGCTATAAATATGGTTTATTGTGATACTTGCGAGAAGGAAGTAAAATATTATAAACAACATATTCTCACCGCAAAACATACATACAACATTTTAAACAAACTTTCCCCTCTTCCACCTGAAACAAAACACTGTTCTACATGTAATAAAAATATCCTCAAGAAAGGCTTCAAAATACATCTTAAAACAAATCTACATTTATCAAATTTTATCACAACTAAAAACTCTGATGGAGCATTCAAAGGACATATTAAAATAAGAGTCTTTAACTTCAAACCTCCTGAACCAGAGTCTATAGTTGATGCTGTAGAAATAGTTAAACCTGCTGTTCAAACGTTGATTGAAAAAACACTAAAGGAAATGAAACCACTTAAATTTTATATGGGAGTAAAATTAGAAATGACAAAGGATGAAGGAGTTATAGATGCACCATACATGAGAACTGAGCCACACTTTATATCTTCATATCAAGATTTTAAAACATCAGGAGTCTATGATGAACTTATTAAACAAGAGCAAGATGTGGATAATTCAATCGTAGGAAGTGGATTCAATATAGGAAAAATTATTTACATAGACATTCATATTCTTAAATCAGATCCTCTAAAAGCTTCTTCTTACATTGATTTACCCAGTGTTATCAAAAATAGAAAAGCAGTTATCAATATCAAAAATAAAGACAATAAATGTTTTCTCTGGTCTATTTTAGCACACTTACATCCTCCACATTTTCATGATGAAAGAGTATCTCATTATAAAAAATATGAGAATACATTAAATACGAAAGATCTAAAGTTTCCGATGACTTTAAATGATATTCCTAAATTTGAAAAGATGAATAATTTATCAGTTAATGTTTATGGTCTAACAGAAACAAACAACATTCAGGTTTTAAAGCTTTCTGACAATTGTAAACAAACTCATATTAATCTTCTATATTTTAATTCAGACGAAAATTCACATTATACATACATCAAAGATATTGCTAAATTAATAAAACCACAAGTCTGTAAGAGAACAAATAAAATATATATTTGTTTGCGTTGTCTTAACTTCTTCAATTCACAAGAAAGATTAGATAAACATTCAAATTATTGTGGCGAACATAAATCAACGGTAATCAATATGCCTAAAGAAGGCTCAAAGATCACATTCAAAGATGAAAATAAAAAGATCAAACATCCATTTGTTATATATGCTGATTTTGAAAGTATTTTAGAAAAAATTGATACTGCTTCTCAAGATCCAAAAGAATCATACACAAATAAATATCAAAAACATACTCCTTGTGGTTTTTGTTATTATATCAAATCATCCGTTGGTGATAAATATAACAAGTTAGAGATGTATAGAGGCTCAAATACCCCAGAGGAGTTTGTGAAACGACTAGAAAAAGACTGTGTTCGATTAACCAAGATAATGAGAGAAACCAATAAACCAATGTCCTTAACAAGTAAAGAAAAAAGGGAATTTATAAAAAACAATGTCTGTCATATTTGTGAGGAGAAAATTGGTAAAGGTCTAAAGGTTAGAGACCATTGTCATCTCACTGGTAAATATAGAGGTCCGGCTCATCAAAGTTGTAATATTAATTATCAACTCCCCTCTTTCATTCCTGTCTTTCTTCATAACAACGCTCATTATGATACACATCTATTTATCAAGGAACTCTCAAAGACTTCTGGAAGTATCTCAGCAATTCCAAACACGGATCAGAAATACATTTCATTCACAAAAACAATTCACACATCTCCTATTACTCATATCAGATTTCTTGATACATTTAAATTCATGGCAAGTCCATTGGTTAACTTGGTTCAAAATCTAAAAGAGTTTCCATGTCTTTCAGAGTATTTTTTAGATAAAGATTTTCTAACACAAAAGGGAATTTACCCCTATGACTATATGGACTCATTTGAGAGATTCAATGAAACACAACTTCCTTCAAAAGAAAATTTCTATAACAAATTAAATAATAGTCATATATCTGATAAAGATTATGTACACGCACAAAATGTTTGGGAAAAATATAACATCAAGAATCTTGGTGAGTATCACGATTTGTATCTCAAAACTGATGTGCTTTTATTGGCCGATGTATTTGAAGCCTTTAGATCTGTTTGTCGCACTGGATATGGATTGGATCCTGCTCACTACTACACAGCACCTGGATTGGCCTGGAGTGCGATGTTGAAAATGACAAAACAAGATTTGGATTTGATAACCGATGTTGATATGCTTTTGATGATTGAAAAGGCAAAAAGAGGTGGAATTTCACAAGTCTGCTCGAGTAGATACGCAAAAGCAAATAACAAATATCTTCCAAATTATGATCCAACGAAAGAGAGTTCTTACTTGATGTACTATGACGCGAACAACCTGTATGGCTGGGCAATGTCTCAGGCTCTTCCTTATGGAAAACTTAGATGGGTAAAGGAAAAAGACTACAAAAACGTTTTACAAGATGTATGTATCTCTACACAAAAAGAATTGGATGAAGAAAAAGTTGGTTATTATTTTGAAATTGATTTAAAATATCCAGAGGAACTCCATAACCTACACAAAGATCTCCCATTTGCTTGTGAGAAAGCAAGTCCAAAGAAAGAATGGTTGAGTGATTATCAACGATCGTTTGATATAGGTGAATCAACAGAAAAATTACTTACTACATTATATAACAAGAAAAATTATGTTCTACACCAAAGAAATTTGCGACAATATTTATCAAAAGGTCTAAGAGTAGAGAAGATCCATAGGGTTCTAAAGTTCAATCAAAGTCATTGGTTAAAGGGGTACATTGATTTTAATACACAAAGAAGAACAGAGTCAAAAACAGATTTTGAGAAAGACTTTTATAAATTGATGAATAATGCGGGCTTTGGTAAGACTATGGAGAATGTGAGGAAAAGACAAAATATCAGACTATCAACATCTTGGGAACAAGCATCAAAATTAATTAATAGACCGAGTTTTACTCGAGCTGAGGTCTTTACTGAGAACTTTTGTGCGATCCATTTGATTAAAGAGAGTATTGAAATGAACAAACCTATTTATATTGGAACAACAATTCTTGATTTATCAAAGTCATTAATGTATGATTACTTTTATAATAACTTGAGGAAGAAATATCAAAATGATGTTAATCTACTTTATATGGATACAGATAGTTTTATTTTGAAAATTAATACCAACGATGTTTATTCAGACATGAAAAGAGACATTAATATCTATGACACGAGTAATTACAGTCCAGAGAGTGAGTTGTTCTCTTCTAAAAATAAAAAGGTGATTGGAAAGTTCAAGGATGAATTAGGAGGAAATGTTATGAGTGAATTTGTGGGATTGAGGTCAAAGGCTTATGCTTATAAATACATTGTGAATAACGTTGAAAAGACTGATAAGAAGTTAAAAGGTGTAAAGAAAAATGTTATTAAAGAAACAATAAACTTTAAGGATTATTATAACTGTTTAACAACAAAGAAAGAAGAGTTTAGAAAGATTAATGGAATAAGAAGTTATAAACATCAATTATATTCAGAAGAGATAAATAAGAAAGCATTGGGGGCTTTTGATGATAAGAGGTTTATTTTAGAAAATGGAATTGATAGTCTCCCTTATGGTTATATAAGTATATAAGTGATAAGATATATATATAAGTGATAAGATATATATAAGTGATAAGATATACATAAGTGATAAGATATATATAAGTGATAAGATATATATAAGTGATAAGTTAAAAAGGGGGGGGGTTGGGGATTTTAACGGGCTACCGCCGCCTTTTTTACTATTATATAAATGATAGAACCAAGTATCAACCAGACTAAAGAGTGGAGGTGTAATCAACCTTGGTATATAAATGGAAAACATAATGAATGTGAAAAATATCAAATAGGTATAATTGAAAAGGCAACTGGTAAAAAAGTTCACAAAACAAATAAGAGAATTAATTTAAATACCGGTGAATTGGGTAAAAAAGATGGAAATATTTTTGAGTGGACGGAAAACTTTGATGGTTGTCAGGAAAATATATACTTTAATTTAAAAATGGTATGTGGCACTGGAGGCGCTCAAGCAAGAACATTGAGGGAGGTTTACCATTTTATCTTAGCTCAGTTAAAATATCTTAATAAAGAACCAAACTCAAACATATTTTTTGTTAATATATTAGATGGTGAAGAGAGTTGTAGGAGAATTAAATTATTTCCCACGCATAAACAAATATTTGTAGGGTCGTTGTTTGAGTGGGTTATATTCACCAGATGATATTAAGAGTAAAAGGTTAAAAGGTCCATGAGGTCAGAAGGATCACAGGTGTTTAAGTGGTCTAATGAATAAGGATAACATGTCAAAAGGTTAGAAGGTTCGTAAAGAACAGGGTGAGAGAAATATAGGTGTTTAGGGGCAATGAGGGAGGGAAAGAATTAATATGGAAGTGAATGGGTCAATGTTTGAGTGGGTCAAAGATTAATCTGCCAGATGATATGTAGAAGAAGGATGATAGGTCTATAAGAGAAAACAAATATTTGTAGTGTTTGAGTGGTCTAATGAACAACATTAAGGATAGGTACTACAGACAAAAGGTTCATAAAGATGAGGGTGGGAGAAATAGAGGTGTTTATGATTTTTGAAAAAGACAAGGGGGTAAATGACATGAGATAGGGATTTCCCATGTTAAACGGAGGTGTCCCAGAAGCAACATTATTACACTACTACTATCACAAGTGCAAAAAGTGTTTTTTCCACACTAACACAAGTGCGAAAAGTGTTTTTTCAACACTAACACAAGTGCGAAAAGTGGTTTTTCAACACTAACACAAGTGCGAAATGTGGTTTTTCAACACTAACACAAGTGCGAAAAGTCGTTTTTCAACACTATCACAAGTGCAAAAAGGTGTTTTTTCCACACTAATGCAAGTCCAAAAGTGGTTTCCTGCACCAACACAAGTGCAAAAAGTGGTTTTTCAACACTAACACAAGTGCGAAAAGTGGTTTTTCAACACTAACACAAGTGCGAAAAGTGGTTTTTCCACACTAATACAAGTGCAAAAGTGGTTTCCTGCACCAACACAAGTGCGAAAAGTGGTTTTTCAACACTAACACAAGTGCGAAATGTGGTTTTTCAACACTAACACAAGTGCGAAAAGTGGTTTTTCAACACTAACACAAGTGCGAAAGTGGTTTTTCAACACTAACACAAGTGCGAAAAGTCGTTTTTCAACACTAACACAAGTGCGAAAAGTGGTTTTTCAACACTAACACAAGTGTAAAAAGTGGTTTTTCAACACTAACACAAGTGCGAAAAGTGGTTTTTCAACACTAACACAAGTGCGAAAAGTGGTTTTTCCACACTAATACAACTGCAAAAGTGGTTTCCTGCACCAACACAAGTGCGAAAAGTGGTTTTTCAACACTAGCACAAGTGCGAAAAGTGGTTTTTCAACACTATCACAAGTGCAAAAAGTGTTTTTTCCACACTAATACAAGTGCAAAAGTGGTTTCCTGTACCAACACAAGTGCGAAAAGTGGTTTTTCAACACTAATACAAGTGCAAAAGTGGTTTCCTGCACCAACACAAGTGCAAAAAGTGGTTTTTCAACACTAACACAAGTGCGAAAAGTGGTTTTTCAACACTAATATAAGTGCAAAAGTGGTTTCCTGCACCAACACAAGTGCGAAAAGTGGTTTTTCAACACTAATACAAGTGCAAAAGTGGTTTCCTGCACCAACACAAGTGCAAAAAGTGGTTTTTCAACACTAACACAAGTGCGAAAAGTGGTTTTTCAACACTATCACAAGTGCAAAATGTGTTTTTTCCACACTAATACAAGTGCAAAAGTGGTTTCCTGCACCAACACAAGTGCAAAAAGTGGTTTTTCAACACTAACACAAGTGCGAAATGTGGTTTTTCAACACTAACACAAGTGCGAAAAGTGGTTTTTCAACACTAACACAAGTGCAAAAGTGGTTTCCTGCACCAACACAAGTGCGAAAAGTAGTTTTTCAACACTATCACAAGTGCAAAAAGTGTTTTTTCCACACTATTACAAGTGCAAAAGTGGTTTCCTGCACCAACACAAGTGCGAAAAGTGGTTTTTCAACACTAATACAAGTGCAAAAGTGGTTTTCTGCACCAACACGAGTGCAAAAAGTGGTTTTTCAACACTAACACAAGTGCGAAAAGTGGTTTTTCAACACTATCACAAGTGCAAAAAGTGTTTTTTCCACACTAATACAAGTGCAAAAGTGGTTTCCTGCACCAACACAAGTGCGAAAAGTGGTTTTTCAACACTAACACAAGTGCGAAATGTGGTTTTTCAACACTAACACAAGTGTGAAAAGTGGTTTTTCAACACTAACACAAGTGCAAAAAGTGGTTTTTCAACACTAACACAAGTGCGAAAAGTGGTTTTTCCACACTAATACAAGTGCAAAAGTGGTTTCCTGCACCAACAAAAGTGCGAAAAGTGGTTTTTCAACACTAACACAAGTGCGAAAAGTGGTTTTTCAACACTATCACAAGTGAAAAAAGTGTTTTTTCCACACTAATACAAGGGCAAAAGTGGTTTCCTGCACCAACACAAGTGCGAAAAGTGGTTTTTCAACACTAATACAAGTGCAAAAGTGGTTTCCTGCACCAACATAAGTGCGAAAAGTGGTTTTTCAACACTAACACAAGTGCGAAAAGTCGTTTTTCAACACTATCACAAGTGCAAAAAGTGTTTTTTCCACACTAATGCAAGTGCAAAAGTGGTTTCCTGCACCAACACAAGTGCGAAAAGTGGTTTTTCAACACTAACACAAGTGCAAAAAGTGGTTTTTCAACACTAACACAAGTGCAAAAAGTGGTTTTTCAACACTAACACAAGTGCGAAAAGTGGTTTTTCAACACTAACACAAGTGCGAAAAGTGGTTTTTCAACACTAACACAAGTGCGAAAAGTGTTTTTTCAACACTATCACAAGTGCGAAAAGTGTTTTTTCAACACTATCACAAGTGCAAAAAGTGTTTTTTCCACACTAATACAAGTGCAAAAGTGGTTTCCTGCACCAACACAAGTGCAAAAAGTGGTTTTTCAACACTAACACAAGTGCGAAAAGTGGTTTTTCAACACTAACACAAGTGCGAAAAGTGGTTTTTCAACACTAACACAAGTGCGAAAAGTGGTTTTTCCACACTAATACAAGTGCGAAAAGTGGTTTCTCCACACTAATACAAGTGCAAAAGTGGTTTCCTGCACCAACACAAGTGCGAAAAGTGGTTTTTCAACACTAACACAAGTGCGAAAAGTGGTTTTTCAACACTAACACAAGTGCGAAAAGTATTTTTTCCACACTAATACAAGTGCAAAAGTGGTTTCCTGCACCAACACAAGTGCGAAAAGTGTTTTTTCAACACTAACACAAGTGCGAAAAGTGGTTTTTCAACACTAACACAAGTGCGAAATGTGGTTTTTCAACACTAACACAAGTGCGAAAAGTCGTTTTTCAACACTATCACAAGTGCAAAAAGGTGTTTTTTCCACACTAATGCAAGTCCAAAAGTGGTTTCCTGCACCAACACAAGTGCAAAAAGTGGTTTTTCAACACTAACACAAGTGCGAAAAGTGGTTTTTCAACACTAACACAAGTGCGAAAAGTGGTTTTTCCACACTAATACAAGTGCAAAAGTGGTTTCCTGCACCAACACAAGTGCGAAAAGTGGTTTTTCAACACTAACACAAGTGCGAAATGTGGTTTTTCAACACTAACACAAGTGCGAAAAGTGGTTTTTCAACACTAACACAAGTGCGAAAGTGGTTTTTCAACACTAACACAAGTGCGAAAAGTCGTTTTTCAACACTAACACAAGTGCGAAAAGTGGTTTTTCAACACTAACACAAGTGTAAAAAGTGGTTTTTCAACACTAACACAAGTGCGAAAAGTGGTTTTTCAACACTAACACAAGTGCGAAAAGTGGTTTTTCCACACTAATACAACTGCAAAAGTGGTTTCCTGCACCAACACAAGTGCGAAAAGTGGTTTTTCAACACTAGCACAAGTGCAAAAAGTGTTTTTTCCACACTAATACAAGTGCAAAAGTGGTTTCCTGTACCAACACAAGTGCGAAAAGTGGTTTTTCAACACTAATACAAGTGCAAAAGTGGTTTCCTGCACCAACACAAGTGCAAAAAGTGGTTTTTCAACACTAACACAAGTGCGAAAAGTGGTTTTTCAACACTAATATAAGTGCAAAAGTGGTTTCCTGCACCAACACAAGTGCGAAAAGTGGTTTTTCAACACTAATACAAGTGCAAAAGTGGTTTCCTGCACCAACACAAGTGCAAAAAGTGGTTTTTCAACACTAACACAAGTGCGAAAAGTGGTTTTTCAACACTATCACAAGTGCAAAAAGTGTTTTTTCCACACTAATACAAGTGCAAAAGTGGTTTCCTGCACCAACACAAGTGCAAAAAGTGGTTTTTCAACACTAACACAAGTGCGAAATGTGGTTTTTCAACACTAACACAAGTGCGAAAAGTGGTTTTTCAACACTAACACAAGTGCAAAAGTGGTTTCCTGCACCAACACAAGTGCGAAAAGTGGTTTTTCAACACTATCACAAGTGCAAAAAGTGTTTTTTCCACACTATTACAAGTGCAAAAGTGGTTTCCTGCACCAACACAAGTGCGAAAAGTGGTTTTTCAACACTAATACAAGTGCAAAAGTGGTTTTCTGCACCAACACGAGTGCAAAAAGTGGTTTTTCAACACTAACACAAGTGCGAAAAGTGGTTTTTCAACACTATCACAAGTGCAAAAAGTGTTTTTTCCACACTAATACAAGTGCAAAAGTGGTTTCCTGCACCAACACAAGTGCGAAAAGTGGTTTTTCAACACTAACACAAGTGCGAAATGTGGTTTTTCAACACTAACACAAGTGTGAAAAGTGGTTTTTCAACACTAACACAAGTGCAAAAAGTGGTTTTTCAACACTAACACAAGTGCGAAAAGTGGTTTTTCCACACTAATACAAGTGCAAAAGTGGTTTCCTGCACCAACAAAAGTGCGAAAAGTGGTTTTTCAACACTAACACAAGTGCGAAAAGTGGTTTTTCAACACTATCACAAGTGAAAAAAGTGTTTTTTCCACACTAATACAAGGGCAAAAGTGGTTTCCTGCACCAACACAAGTGCGAAAAGTGGTTTTTCAACACTAATACAAGTGCAAAAGTGGTTTCCTGCACCAACATAAGTGCGAAAAGTGGTTTTTCAACACTAACACAAGTGCGAAAAGTCGTTTTTCAACACTATCACAAGTGCAAAAAGTGTTTTTTCCACACTAATGCAAGTGCAAAAGTGGTTTCCTGCACCAACACAAGTGCGAAAAGTGGTTTTTCAACACTAACACAAGTGCAAAAAGTGGTTTTTCAACACTAACACAAGTGCAAAAAGTGGTTTTTCAACACTAACACAAGTGCGAAAAGTGGTTTTTCAACACTAACACAAGTGCGAAAAGTGGTTTTTCAACACTAACACAAGTGCGAAAAGTGGTTTTTCAACACTAACACAAGTGCGAAAAGTGTTTTTTCAACACTATCACAAGTGCGAAAAGTGTTTTTTCAACACTATCACAAGTGCAAAAAGTGTTTTTTCCACACTAATACAAGTGCAAAAGTGGTTTCCTGCACCAACACAAGTGCAAAAAGTGGTTTTTCAACACTAACACAAGTGCGAAAAGTGGTTTTTCAACACTAACACAAGTGCGAAAAGTGGTTTTTCAACACTAACACAAGTGCGAAAAGTGGTTTTTCCACACTAATACAAGTGCGAAAAGTGGTTTCTCCACACTAATACAAGTGCAAAAGTGGTTTCCTGCACCAACACAAGTGCGAAAAGTGGTTTTTCAACACTAACACAAGTGCGAAAAGTGGTTTTTCAACACTAACACAAGTGCGAAAAGTATTTTTTCCACACTAATACAAGTGCAAAAGTGGTTTCTTGCACCAACACAAGTGCGAAAAGTGGTTTTTCAACACTAACACAAGTGCGAAAAGTGGTTTTTCAACACTAACACAAGTGCGAAAAGTGGTTTTTCAACACTATCACAAGTGCAAAAAGTGTTTTTTCCACACTAATACAAGTGCAAAAGTGGTTTCCTGCACCAACACAAGTGCAAAAAGTGGTTTTTCAACACTAACACAAGTGCAAAAAGTGGTTTTTCAACAATAACACAAGTGCGAAAAGTGTTTTTTCCACACTAATACAAGTGCAAAAGTGGTTTCCTGCACCAACACAAGTGCGAAAAGTGGTTTTTCAACACTAACACAAGTGCAAAAAGTGGTTTTTCAACACTAACACAAGTGCGAAAAGTGGTTTTTCCACACTAATACAAGTGCAAAAGTGGTTTCCTGCACCAACACAAGTGCGAAAAGTGGTTTTTCAACACTAACACAAGTGCGAAAAGTGGTTTTTCAACACTAACACAAGTGCGAAAAGTGGTTTTTCAACACTAACACAAGTGCGAAAGTGGTTTTTCAACACTAACACAAGTGCGAAAAGTGGTTTTTCAACACTAACACAAGTGCGAAAAGTGGTTTTTCAACACTAACACAAGTGTAAAAAGTGGTTTTTCAACACTAACACAAGTGCGAAAAGTGGTTTTTTAACACTAACACAAGTGCGAAAAGTGGTTTTTTCACACTAATACAAGTGCAAAAGTGGTTTCCTGCGCCAACACAAGAGCGAAACGTGGTTTTTCAACACTAACACAAGTGCGAAAAGTGGTTTTTCAACACTAACACAAGTGCGAAAAGTGTTTTTTCCACACTAATACAAGTGCAAAAGTGGTTTCCTGCACCAACACAAGTGCGAAAAGTGGTTTTTCAACACTAACACAAGTGCGAAAAGTGGTTTTTCAACACTAACACAAGTGCGAAAAGTGGTTTTTCAACACTATCACAAGTGCAAAAAGTGTTTTTTCCACACTAATACAAGTGCAAAAGTGGTTTCCTGCACCAACACAAGTGCGAAAAGTGGTTTTTCAACACTAACACAACTGCGAAAAGTGGTTTTTCAACAATAACACAAGTGCAAAAAGTGTTTTTTCCACACTAATACAAGTGCAAAAGTGGTTTCCTGCACCAACACAAGTGCGAAAAGTGGTTTTTCAACACTAACACAAGTGCGAAAAGTGGTTTTTCAACACTAACACAAGTGCGAAAAGTGGTTTTTCCACACTAATACAAGTGCAAAAGTGGTTTCCTGCACCAACACAAGTGCGAAAAGTGGTTTTTCAACACTATCACAAGTGCAAAAAGTGTTTTTTCCACACTAACACAAGTGCAAAAAGTTGTTTTTCAACACTAACACAAGTGCGAAAAGTGTTTTTTCCACACTAATACAAGTGCAAAAGTGGTTTCCTGCACCAACACAAGAGCGAAAAGTGGTTTTTCAACACTAACACAAGTGCGAAAAGTGGTTTTTCAACACTAACACAAGTGCGAAAAGTGGTTTTTCCACACTAATACAAGTGCAAAAGTGGTTTCCTGCACCAACACAAGTGCGAAAAGTGGTTTTTCAACACTAACACAAGTGAGAAAAGTGGTTTTTCAACACTAACAGAAGTGCGAAAAGTGTTAATTCCACACTTATACAAGTGCAAAAGTGGTTTCCTGCACCAACACAAGTGCAAAAAGTGGTTTTTCAACACTAACACAAGTGCGAAAAGTGGTTTTTCAACACTAACACAAGTGCGAAAAGTGTTTTTTCCACACTAATACAAGTGCAAAAGTGGTTTCCTGCACCAACACAAGTGCAAAAGTGGTTTCCTGCACCAACACAAGTGCGAAAAGTGGTTTTTCAACACTAACACAAGTGCGAAAAGTGGTTTTTCAACACTAACACAAGTGCGAAAAGTGGTTTTTTCACACTAATACAAGTGCAAAAGTGGTTTCCTGCACCAACACAAGTGCGAAAAGTGGTTTTTCAACACTAACACAAGTGCAAAAAGTGGTTTTTCCACACTATCACAAGTGCAAAAAGTGTTTTTTCCACACTAATACAAGTGCAAAAGTTGTTTCCTGCACCAACAAAAGTGCGAAAAGTGGTTTTTCAACACTAACACAAGTGCGAAAAGTGGTTTTTCAGCACTAACACAAGTGCGAAAAGTGGTTTTTCCACACTAATACAAGTCCAAAAGTGGTTTCCTGCACCAACACATGTGCGAAAAGTGGTTTTTCAACACTAACACAAGTGCGAAAAGTGGTTTTCAACACTAACAGAAGTGCGAAAAGTGTTTTTTCCACACTAACACAAGTGCAAAAGTGGTTTCCTGCACCAACACAAGTGCGAAAAGTGGTTTTTCAACACTAACACAAGTGCGAAAAGTTGTTTTTCAACACTAACACAAGTGCGAAAAGTGTTTTTTCCACACTAATACAAGTGCAAAAGTGGTTTCCTGCGCCAACACAAGAGCGAAACGTGGTTTTTCAACACTAACACAAGTGCGAAAAGTGGTTTTTCAACACTAACACAAGTGCGAAAAGTGTTTTTTCCACACTAATACAAGTGCAAAAGTGGTTTCCTGCACCAACACAAGTGCGAAAAGTGGTTTTTCAACACTAACACAAGTGCGAAAAGTGGTTTTTCAACACTAACACAAGTGCGAAAAGTGGTTTTTCAACACTATCACAAGTGCAAAAGGTGTTTTTTCCACACTAATACAAGTGCAAAAGTGGTTTCCTGCACCAACACAAGTGCGAAAAGTGGTTTTTCAACACTAACACAACTGCGAAAAGTGGTTTTTCAACAATAACACAAGTGCGAAAAGTGTTTTTTCCACACTAATACAAGTGCAAAAGTGGTTTCCTGCACCAACACAAGTGCGAAAAGTGGTTTTTCAACACTAACACAAGTGCGAAAAGTGGTTTTTCAACACTAACACAAGTGCGAAAAGTGGTTTTTCCACACTAATACAAGTGCAAAAGTGGTTTCCTGCACCAACACAAGTGCGAAAAGTGGTTTTTCAACACTATCACAAGTGCAAAAAGTGTTTTTTCCACACTAATACAAGTGCAAAAGTGGTTTCCTGCACCAACACAAGTGCGAAAAGTGATTTTTCAACACTAATACAAGTGCAAAAGTGGTTTTCTGCACCAACACGAGTGCAAGAGGTGGTTTTTCAACACTAACACAAGTGCGAAAAGTGGTTTTTCAACACTATCACAAGTGCAAAAAGTGTTTTTTCCACACTAATACAAGTGCAAAAGTGGTTTCCTGCACCAACACAAGTGCGAAAAGTGGTTTTTCAACACTAACACAAGTGCGAAATGTGGTTTTTCAACACTAACACAAGTGTGAAAAGTGGTTTTTCAACACTAACACAAGTGCAAAAAGTGGTTTTTCAACACTAACACAAGTGCGAAAAGTGGTTTTTCAACACTAACACAAGTGCGAAAAGTGGTTTTTCCACACTAATACAAGTGCAAAAGTGGTTTCCTGCACCAACAAAAGTGCGAAAAGTGGTTTTTCAACACTAACACAAGTGCGAAAAGTGGTTTTTCAACACTATCACAAGTGAAAAAAGTGTTTTTTCCACACTAATACAAGGGCAAAAGTGGTTTCCTGCACCAACACAAGTGCGAAAAGTGGTTTTTCAACACTAATACAAGTGCAAAAGTTGTTTCCTGCACCAACATAAGTGCGAAAAGTGGTTTTTCAACACTAACACAAGTGCGAAAAGTCGTTTTTCAACACTATCACAAGTGCAAAAAGTGTTTTTTCCACACTAATGCAAGTGCAAAAGTGGTTTCCTGCACCAACACAAGTGCGAAAAGTGGTTTTTCAACACTAACACAAGTGCAAAAAGTGGTTTTTCAACACTAACACAAGTGCAAAAAGTGGTTTTTCAACACTAACACAAGTGCGAAAAGTGGTTTTTCAACACTAACACAAGTGCGAAAAGTGGTTTTTCAACACTAACACAAGTGCGAAAAGTGGTTTTTCAACACTAACACAAGTGCGGCAAGTGTTTTTTCAACACTATCACAAGTGCAAAAAGTGTTTTTTCCACACTAATACAAGTGCAAAAGTGGTTTCCTGCACCAACACAAGTGCAAAAAGTGGTTTTTCAACACTAACACAAGTGCGAAAAGTGGTTTTTCAACACTAACACAAGTGCGAAAAGTGGTTTTTCCACACTAATACAAGTGCGAAAAGTGGTTTTTCCACACTAATACAAGTGCAAAAGTGGTTTCCTGCACCAACACAAGTGCGAAAAGTGGTTTTTCAACACTAACACAAGTGCGAAAAGTGGTTTTTCAACACTAACACAAGTGCGAAAAGTATTTTTTCCACACTAATACAAGTGCAAAAGTGGTTTCCTGCACCAACACAAGTGCGAAAAGTGGTTTTTCAACACTAACACAAGTGCGAAAAGTGGTTTTTCAACACTAACACAAGTGCGAAAAGTGGCTTTTCAACACTATCACAAGTGCAAAAAGTGTTTTTTCCACACTAATACAAGTGCAAAAGTGGTTTCCTGCACCAACACAAGTGCAAAAAGTGGTTTTTCAACACTAACACAAGTGCAAAAAGTGGTTTTTCAACAATAACACAAGTGCGAAAAGTGTTTTTTCCACACTAATACAAGTGCAAAAGTGGTTTCCTGCACCAACACAAGTGCGAAAAGTGGTTTTTCAACACTAACACAAGTGCAAAAAGTGGTTTTTCAACACTAACACAAGTGCGAAAAGTGGTTTTTCCACACTAATACAAGTGCAAAAGTGGTTTCCTGCACCAACACAAGTGCGAAAAGTGGTTTTTCAACACTAACACAAGTGTAAAAAGTGGTTTTTCAACACTAACACAAGTGCGAAAAGTGGTTTTTCAACACTAACACAAGTGCGAAAAGTGGTTTTTTCACACTAATACAAGTGCAAAAGTGGTTTCCTGCGCCAACACAAGAGCGAAACGTGGTTTTTCAACACTAACACAAGTGCGAAAAGTGGTTTTTCAACACTAACACAAGTGCGAAAAGTGTTTTTTCCACACTAATACAAGTGCAAATGTGGTTTCCTGCACCAACACAAGTGCGAAAAGTGGTTTTTCAACACTAACACAAGTGCGAAAAGTGGTTTTTCAACACTAACACAAGTGCGAAAAGTGGTTTTTCAACACTATCACAAGTGCAAAAAGTGTTTTTTCCACACTAATACAAGTGCAAAAGTGGTTTCCTGCACCAACACAAGTGCGAAAAGTGGTTTTTCAACACTAACACAACTGCGAAAAGTGGTTTTTCAACAATAACACAAGTGCAAAAAGTGTTTTTTCCACACTAATACAAGTGCAAAAGTGGTTTCCTGCACCAACACAAGTGCGAAAAGTGGTTTTTCAACACTAACACAAGTGCGAAAAGTGGTTTTTCAACACTAACACAAGTGCGAAAAGTGGTTTTTCCACACTAATACAAGTGCAAAAGTGGTTTCCTGCACCAACACAAGTGCGAAAAGTGGTTTTTCAACACTATCACAAGTGCAAAAAGTGTTTTTTCCACACTAATACAAGTGCAAAAGTGGTTTCCTGCACCAACACAAGTGCGAAAAGTGGTTTTTCAACACTAATACAAGTGCAAAAGTGGTTTTCTGCACCAACACGAGTGCAAAAAGTGGTTTTTCAACACTAACACAAGTGCGAAAAGTGGTTTTTCAACACTATCACAAGTGCAAAAAGTGTTTTTTCCACACTAATACAAGTGCAAAAGTGGTTTCCTGCACCAACACAAGTGCGAAAAGTGGTTTTTCAACACTAACACAAGTGCGAAATGTGGTTTTTCAACACTAACACAAGTGTGAAAAGTGGTTTTTCAACACTAACACAAGTGCAAAAAGTGGTTTTTCAACACTAACACAAGTGCGAAAAGTGGTTTTTCAACACTAACACAAGTGCGAAAAGTGGTTTTTCCACACTAATACAAGTGCAAAAGTGGTTTCCTGCACCAACAAAGTGCGAAAAGTGGTTTTTCAACACTAACACAAGTGCGAAAAGTGGTTTTTCAACACTATCACAAGTGAAAAAAGTGTTTTTTCCACACTAATACAAGGGCAAAAGTGGTTTCCTGCACCAACACAAGTGCGAAAAGTGGTTTTTCAACACTAATACAAGTGCAAAAGTGGTTTCCTGCACCAACATAAGTGCGAAAAGTGGTTTTTCAACACTAACACAAGTGCGAAAAGTCGTTTTTCAACACTATCACAAGTGCAAAAAGTGTTTTTTCCACACTAATGCAAGTGCAAAAGTGGTTTCCTGCACCAACACAAGTGCAAAAAGTGGTTTTTCAACACTAACACAAGTGCAAAAAGTGGTTTTTCAACACTAACACAAGTGCAAAAAGTGGTTTTTCAACACTAACACAAGTGCGAAAAGTGTTTTTTCCACACTAATACAAGTGCAAAAGTGGTTTCCTGCACCAACACAAGTGCGAAAAGTGGTTTTTCAACACTAACACAAGTGCGAAAAGTGGTTTTTCAACACTAACACAAGTGCGAAAAGTGGTTTTTCAACACTATCACAAGTGCAAAAGGTGTTTTTTCCACACTAATACAAGTGCAAAAGTGGTTTCCTGCACCAACACAAGTGCGAAAAGTGGTTTTTCAACACTAACACAACTGCGAAAAGTGGTTTTTCAACACTAACACAAGTGCGAAAAGTGTTTTTTCCACACTAATACAAGTGCAAAAGTGGTTTCCTGCACCAACACAAGTGCGAAAAGTGGTTTTTCAACACTAACACAAGTGCGAAAAGTGGTTTTTCAACACTAACACAAGTGCGAAAAGTGGTTTTTCAACACTATCACAAGTGCAAAAGGTGTTTTTTCCACACTAATACAAGTGCAAAAGTGGTTTCCTGCACCAACACAAGTGCGAAAAGTGGTTTTTCAACACTAACACAACTGCGAAAAGTGGTTTTTCAACAATAACACAAGTGCGAAAAGTGTTTTTTCCACACTAATACAAGTGCAAAAGTGGTTTCCTGCACCAACACAAGTGCGAAAAGTGGTTTTTCAACACTAACACAAGTGCGAAAAGTGGTTTTTCAACACTAACACAAGTGCGAAAAGTGGTTTTTCCACACTAATACAAGTGCAAAAGTGGTTTCCTGCACCAACACAAGTGCGAAAAGTGGTTTTTCAACACTATCACAAGTGCAAAAAGTGTTTTTTCCACACTAATACAAGTGCAAAAGTGGTTTCCTGCACCAACACAAGTGCGAAAAGTGATTTTTCAACACTAATACAAGTGCAAAAGTGGTTTTCTGCACCAACACGAGTGCAAGCGGTGGTTTTTCAACACTAACACAAGTGCGAAAAGTGGTTTTTCAACACTATCACAAGTGCAAAAAGTGTTTTTTCCACACTAATACAAGTGCAAAAGTGGTTTCCTGCACCAACACAAGTGCGAAAAGTGGTTTTTCAACACTAACACAAGTGCGAAATGTGGTTTTTCAACACTAACACAAGTGTGAAAAGTGGTTTTTCAACACTAACACAAGTGCAAAAAGTGGTTTTTCAACACTAACACAAGTGCGAAAAGTGGTTTTTCAACACTAACACAAGTGCGAAAAGTGGTTTTTCCACACTAATACAAGTGCAAAAGTGGTTTCCTGCACCAACAAAAGTGCGAAAAGTGGTTTTTCAACACTAACACAAGTGCGAAAAGTGGTTTTTCAACACTATCACAAGTGAAAAAAGTGTTTTTTCCACACTAATACAAGGGCAAAAGTGGTTTCCTGCACCAACACAAGTGCGAAAAGTGGTTTTTCAACACTAATACAAGTGCAAAAGTGGTTTCCTGCAAGTAGTGTAATAATGTTGCTTCTGGGACACCTCCGTTTAACATGGGAAATCCCTATCTAATGTCATTTACCCCCTTGTCTTTTTCAAAAATCATAAACACCTCTATTTCTCCCACCCTCATCTTTATGAACCTTTTGTCTGTAGTACCTATCCTTAATGTTGTTCATTAGACCACTCAAACACTACAAATATTTGTTTTCTCTTATAGACCTATCATCCTTCTTCTACATATCATCTGGCAGATTAATCTTTGACCCACTCAAACATTGACCCATTCACTTCCATATTAATTCTTTCCCTCCCTCATTGCCCCTAAAGACCTCTATTTCTCTCACCCTGTTCTTTACGAACCTTCTAACCTTTTGACATGTTATCCTTATTCATTAGACCACTTAAACACCTGTGATCCTTCTGACCTTATGAACCTTTTAACCTTTTACTCTTAATATCATCTGGTGAATATAACCCACTCAAACAACGACCCTACAAATATTTGTTTATGCGTGGGAAATAATTTAATTCTCCTACAACTCTCTTCACCATCTAATATATTAACAAAAAATATGTTTGAGTTTGGTTCTTTATTAAGATATTTTAACTGAGCTAAGATAAAATGGTAAACCTCCCTCAATGTTCTTGCTTGAGCGCCTCCAGTGCCACATACCATTTTTAAATTAAAGTATATATTTTCCTGACAACCATCAAAGTTTTCCGTCCACTCAAAAATATTTCCATCTTTTTTACCCAATTCACCGGTATTTAAATTAATTCTCTTATTTGTTTTGTGAACTTTTTTACCAGTTGCCTTTTCAATTATACCTATTTGATATTTTTCACATTCATTATGTTTTCCATTTATATACCAAGGTTGATTACACCTCCACTCTTTAGTCTGGTTGATACTTGGTTCTATCATTTATATAATAGTAAAAAAGGCGGCGGTAGCCCGTTAAAATCCCCAACCCCCCCCCTTTTTAACTTATCACTTATATATATCTTATCACTTATATATATCTTATCACTTATGTATATCTTATCACTTATATATATCTTATCACTTATATATATAGCTTATCACTTATATACTTATATAACCATAAGGGAGACTATCAATTCCATTTTCTAAAATAAACCTCTTATCATCAAAAGCCCCCAATGCTTTCTTATTTATCTCTTCTGAATATAATTGATGTTTATAACTTCTTATTCCATTAATCTTTCTAAACTCTTCTTTCTTTGTTGTTAAACAGTTATAATAATCCTTAAAGTTTATTGTTTCTTTAATAACATTTTTCTTTACACCTTTTAACTTCTTATCAGTCTTTTCAACGTTATTCACAATGTATTTATAAGCATAAGCCTTTGACCTCAATCCCACAAATTCACTCATAACATTTCCTCCTAATTCATCCTTGAACTTTCCAATCACCTTTTTATTTTTAGAAGAGAACAACTCACTCTCTGGACTGTAATTACTCGTGTCATAGATATTAATGTCTCTTTTCATGTCTGAATAAACATCGTTGGTATTAATTTTCAAAATAAAACTATCTGTATCCATATAAAGTAGATTAACATCATTTTGATATTTCTTCCTCAAGTTATTATAAAAGTAATCATACATTAATGACTTTGATAAATCAAGAATTGTTGTTCCAATATAAATAGGTTTGTTCATTTCAATACTCTCTTTAATCAAATGGATCGCACAAAAGTTCTCAGTAAAGACCTCAGCTCGAGTAAAACTCGGTCTATTAATTAATTTTGATGCTTGTTCCCAAGATGTTGATAGTCTGATATTTTGTCTTTTCCTCACATTCTCCATAGTCTTACCAAAGACCGCATTATTCATCAATTTATAAAAGTCTTTCTCAAAATCTGTTTTTGACTCTGTTCTTCTTTGTGTATTAAAATCAATGTACCCCTTTAACCAATGACTTTGATTGAACTTTAGAACCCTATGGATCTTCTCTACTCTTAGACCTTTTGATAAATATTGTCGCAAATTTCTTTGGTGTAGAACATAATTTTTCTTGTTATATAATGTAGTAAGTAATTTTTCTGTTGATTCACCTATATCAAACGATCGTTGATAATCACTCAACCATTCTTTCTTTGGACTTTCTTTCTCACAAGCAAATGGGAGATCTTTGTGTAGGTTATGGAGTTCCTCTGGATATTTTAAATCAATTTCAAAATAATAACCAACTTTTTCTTCATCCAATTCTTTTTGTGTAGAGATACATACATCTTGTAAAACGTTTTTGTAGGCTTTTTCCTTTACCCATCTAAGTTTTCCATAAGGAAGAGCCTGAGACATTGCCCAGCCATACAGGTTGTTCGCGTCATAGTACATCAAGTAAGAACTCTCTTTCGTTGGATCATAATTTGGAAGATATTTGTTATTTGCTTTTGCGTATCTACTCGAGCAGACTTGTGAAATTCCACCTCTTTTTGCCTTTTCAATCATCAAAAGCATATCAACATCGGTTATCAAATCCAAATCTTGTTTTGTCATTTTCAACATCGCACTCCAGGCCAATCCAGGTGCTGTGTAGTAGTGAGCAGGATCCAATCCATATCCAGTGCGACAAACAGATCTAAAGGCTTCAAATACATCGGCCAATAAAAGCACATCAGTTTTGAGATACAAATCGTGATACTCGCCAAGATTCTTGATGTTATATTTTTCCCAAACATTTTGTGTGTGTACATAATCTTTATCAGATATATGACTATTATTTAATTTGTTATAGAAATTTTCTTTTGAAGGAAGTTGTGTTTCATTGAATCTCTCAAATGAGTCCATATAGTCATAGGGGTAAATTCCCTTTTGTGTTAGAAAATCTTTATCTAAAAAATACTCTGAAAGACATGGAAACTCTTTTAGATTTTGAACCAAGTTAACCAATGGACTTGCCATGAATTTAAATGTATCAAGAAATCTGATATGAGTAATAGGAGATGTGTGAATTGTTTTTGTGAATGAAATGTATTTCTGATCCGTGTTTGGAATTGCTGAGATACTTCCAGAAGTCTTTGAGAGTTCCTTGATAAATAGATGTGTATCATAATGAGCGTTGTTATGAAGAAAGACAGGAATGAAAGAGGGGAGTTGATAATTAATATTACAACTTTGATGAGCCGGACCTCTATATTTACCAGTGAGATGACAATGGTCTCTAACCTTTAGACCTTTACCAATTTTCTCCTCACAAATATGACAGACATTGTTTTTTATAAATTCCCTTTTTTCTTTACTTGTTAAGGACATTGGTTTATTGGTTTCTCTCATTATCTTGGTTAATCGAACACAGTCTTTTTCTAGTCGTTTCACAAACTCCTCTGGGGTATTTGAGCCTCTATACATCTCTAACTTGTTATATTTATCACCAACGGATGATTTGATATAATAACAAAAACCACAAGGAGTATGTTTTTGATATTTATTTGTGTATGATTCTTTTGGATCTTGAGAAGCAGTATCAATTTTTTCTAAAATACTTTCAAAATCAGCATATATAACAAATGGATGTTTGATCTTTTTATTTTCATCTTTGAATGTGATCTTTGAGCCTTCTTTAGGCATATTGATTACCGTTGATTTATGTTCGCCACAATAATTTGAATGTTTATCTAATCTTTCTTGTGAATTGAAGAAGTTAAGACAACGCAAACAAATATATATTTTATTTGTTCTCTTACAGACTTGTGGTTTTATTAATTTAGCAATATCTTTGATGTATGTATAATGTGAATTTTCGTCTGAATTAAAATATAGAAGATTAATATGAGTTTGTTTACAATTGTCAGAAAGCTTTAAAACCTGAATGTTGTTTGTTTCTGTTAGACCATAAACATTAACTGATAAATTATTCATCTTTTCAAATTTAGGAATATCATTTAAAGTCATCGGAAACTTTAGATCTTTCGTATTTAATGTATTCTCATATTTTTTATAATGAGATACTCTTTCATCATGAAAATGTGGAGGATGTAAGTGTGCTAAAATAGACCAGAGAAAACATTTATTGTCTTTATTTTTGATATTGATAACTGCTTTTCTATTTTTGATAACACTGGGTAAATCAATGTAAGAAGAAGCTTTTAGAGGATCTGATTTAAGAATATGAATGTCTATGTAAATAATTTTTCCTATATTGAATCCACTTCCTACGATTGAATTATCCACATCTTGCTCTTGTTTAATAAGTTCATCATAGACTCCTGATGTTTTAAAATCTTGATATGAAGATATAAAGTGTGGCTCAGTTCTCATGTATGGTGCATCTATAACTCCTTCATCCTTTGTCATTTCTAATTTTACTCCCATATAAAATTTAAGTGGTTTCATTTCCTTTAGTGTTTTTTCAATCAACGTTTGAACAGCAGGTTTAACTATTTCTACAGCATCAACTATAGACTCTGGTTCAGGAGGTTTGAAGTTAAAGACACTTATTTTAATATGTCCTTTGAATGCTCCATCAGAGTTTTTAGTTGTGATAAAATTTGATAAATGTAGATTTGTTTTAAGATGTATTTTGAAGCCTTTCTTGAGGATATTTTTATTACATGTAGAACAGTGTTTTGTTTCAGGTGGAAGAGGGGAAAGTTTGTTTAAAATGTTGTATGTATGTTTTGCGGTGAGAATATGTTGTTTATAATATTTTACTTCCTTCTCGCAAGTATCACAATAAACCATATTTATAGCGTGAGAAAACGTGGTGTTTTATATATATCACTGTGCTTAAAATAAAACACTTTTGAGCTTTACAGCTCCGTTTTATATATATCACTGTGCTTAAACTAAAACACTTTTTCACTCAGAATCATCTAAGTCATAACTATCACATGAATACTCAGAATCATACTCAGAGTCATCAATAAAGCTACTCTCATAACTATCATTTGAGCACAAACTATTAGTATCATAACTATCATCTGTGTTCAATGAAATACTATCATCACCATCATCCAAGTTCAATGAAATACTATCATCACTATCGTCCGAGTTCAATGAAATAGTAAAATCTTCACTGCTGTATTGACTCATATTTAATTAGCAAGAAAAATATTCCCATCAATATCTATATACTTTCTTTCATTAACAGATTCAATCTCTACAATTTTTATTTCAAAAGTTATCTTTAAATAATCTCTAACTATCATAGAACGAAATGACATTTCACCAGAAATATTAACATCATTCATTTTACTTAGATCTACACCCTTTGGATTATTAAAGAAAATACAAATGTCTCCTCTAGAATTATTAATGGTCTTATCATTCTTTTTCAAAGTATCGTGGTCAATCACTTTTTCAAGCTTTGAATAAATTGCCAGGAGTAGAGGAGAAACTTTTGTTAGATTTACTTTAATGGATGTCTTTCCAGGTATAGTTAGAGCTCTTCCTTTAAATGAAATAGAGGGGCTCATGTTATTTTCCATAACTGGTTTTACCCAAAAATTTCCATATTTATCTTTGTTCAATTTAACATCTTTGACATATTTTTCTATATCTTCCACCGAAGTAGAGATTGATTGAAATTTGTCTTTTGTGCTTTGAAACATTGTATTTATTAATGAATAAACTTGCGTTTAGTTTAAGTAAAAATTTACCACATAAATATGATAAGTTCTGAAGGATATTTAGAATTTCCAGACTCTCCATATGATAAATTAGAGAATTGTCCGGCTTGTGATAGAGTGGGGCTTAATGATGAGGATTCATATAAACAATGTTTATTCTGTGATTATATTCTAATTAATGATAATAAGAAATATAAAAAAACATATAACTCTTTTAAATTAGAACCAAAAATGAATTACTTTACAAGATTAATAAGAGAGATGAATGTTAAGCATTATGGTGATAATACACCATTTCTTACAAGGAAAGAGACTCTTTGTATTGAGGAAATGTATAAGGGTTTAATGATATTTATTATTCAAAATAATTTTAATGGAAATGTTAATACAAGATACTACATAAATAAAATAATGAATTATTTTGAAATTAAACCAGAACTCAGGATAAAATATAGAGTTTCTAAAATAGCTCAAAAAAAGTTGGATGACTTGTTTTCCAAATATATAAATGAATGATTTTTTACCCGTTTGGGAAAATAAGATAAAATTTAATAACCATAAAAACATTCCAAATTCATTGAGATGTCTAATAGTTGGTTCAAGCGGATGTGGGAAAACCTGTTTACTTTTAAAGATGCTCCTTGGTCCTAATTTTTTAGATTATGATAATTTAATAATTTTTACAAAGTCAAGTTTTCAACCCGAGTATCAACTACTCTCACAGGGTTTTAATGCAGGTCTTAAAAAGGAAGACATTATCGGTTTATTTAAACTTCAAAACAAACTGAATGATTATAATATTGAAGATATAATACAATTATTTTGTGATACACAGAAATCAAAATCGAAACCCATAACTTGTATTCTCAGTGATAATATGGATGATATACCTTCACCTCAAGATTTAGATAAATCAAAAAAGAACCTCGTCATCTTTGATGATTGTGTTAATGAGAGAAACCAAACAGTAATGGATAGCTACTATACAAGAGGGAGACATTCTTCTTGTAATTGTATATATCTTAGTCAATCATATTTTCAACTCCCTCGACGCTCAATAAGAAACAATGCCAATACTTTTATTTTATTTAAGTTAAATTCAATAGATGTAAATAATTTTTGGAGAGATAATTGCTCTACGTTATGTAGTAAAAAAGAATTTGAAAATTATATGAAACACACGATTGGAAAATATAAATATATTGTTGTGAAACAAGATGAGATACTAAATGATATTTTTCAATAAATAAATACAGAAAATGAATACCGAAGAAAGAGAAAGAAAGTTTAAGGAACATCAACAATTAGTTTCAAAAGTTGTTAAACAACAGGAAGAGATAAAGAAGAAACGGAGACAGAAACTAACTGGTGAAGAAGCCTTTGAAAGAAAACAAGAGAAATTCTTTAAACCACTTTTGAAAACTCAACACTCACCTACAGTTCCCACGGTAGAATTTACTCCGAAAAAACTTCAAATGCTCAAAGATTTTAGTCAGATAACAAAACAAGAACTTGGTGAATTAGAATATGATGACGAGGGATTATTTCGGAAACTTGAGGAGGTAAATCAACCCCCTAATTATGTTGTGGAAGCTCTTCAAAACAATGAATATTCGGCGGGTTCAAAAACCAGAGCAGGTCTCATTCCAACAGAAGAACCAGCAGTGTTTCATCTTGTGGAAGAAAAGGTATTGATATTTAATGATGAATTGATGTTCTTGAGTTCTACTCAACCAAATGTTAAATTAACTCCAAGATTAATGTTTCTTCTAACAAACCCCGGATTCAGCGGTTCAAAATATTTTGAGGAACCACTTGATATGGAAAGAGAGGAAGATAGGGTATATATTGAGTTGCTAAATGCACTTGATTATGGAGTTTCTGTTGCTGGTAAAAGTAAGAAGAATGAGAAGGAGAAACATATTATTGATGCTTTAAGTAAGCTTGGTTCGGGTGTTAGTTTTCTTCCAAATGACCCATCACAATTAGTTAATAGGCTATTATTGTTGTTAGGTAGTAAGAAGGCTGGAAACAACAATTGTTTTAATGAATCCTCAGCCATTTTAGATCAGTTGATGAACATGAAAATAATTAATAAATGTCAATACAAAGATATTTTATTAGATATTAAATAAGATGAGAAGCACAATTCTTAGTTTTAATTTCACAACGAGCGATTACACAGCTTCATTCCCTTACCCACTACAACTTGACCCCCTTACCTCATATGAGGCATCTTTGTTGTCAATGGAAACTTACAATACCCTTTTTAATATCACAGAGAAAAACAACAAGTTTAGTTATAATCCAGGAAGTGGATATAAAACTATAACCGTTTCACCTGGAGCTTACGAGATTTCTCAAATATCTTCAGAAGTCTCTCGCCTTATGAAAGAAAAAGGTGATGAACCAAAAAATATTGTAATAGATATTCAAAAACACACTTCAAAATCAACTATTAAACTTAAAAATAATTATAAAGTTGATTTCACGATTGAAAATTCGTTTAGAGAGCTATTGGGTTTCTCTTCAAAAAAGATTGAAAATAACGGGACGTTTTACAGTGATAATGTTATCCAAATATCCTCCGGTATAAATTCAGTATTATTTCATTGTGATTTGATTGATGGTGCTTATAACGATGGAATAAGAACAAATACAATATTTTCATTCAGTGCATACTCAACCCCGATTGGTTATAAATTTAATATGGAACCAAAAAATCTTGTCTATTTACCTGTGTCAGGAAAAACCATATACAGAGTAAGTTTTAGGATAACCGACCAAGATAATCGTATGATATCCTTTAATGATGAAATTATATCCATCAGAATTCACCTACGTGAAGTTTTTCAATAAATAAATAATGGTTATTGTGAGAAAACACGAGTTGGGAAAATATAAAATAATTACAGGGGAGGGCATGTTCCTTTCACCAGACTATACAAGGTATGTGGGTAGAGGATACTATAAACCTAAGAGACAACGAGGTGTAGGTCATCAATTTCGAAATAAAGGAGATGGGATAATTGATACTCTAATGGGTATTGGTTCAACCATCCTTAAACATAAAGACCTAATTGATTCAACTGCTTCTGCCGTGGGCTCCGTTGCGGGTGCTATAAAGAGTATAAAAGATGCTCAAAAGGAGTCTCATAAATTACAAGCAATCAAAGAAATAAAAAAAGGTAAAACTCAACTATCTTCACAAGAACGACAAAAAATCATTAAAATACTTGGGTCAGGGTTTCAACAATTTTAATGCTATATAAATACAAGTATGGAAGCGATTGATAGTATCTATGATTTGGATGATACGATTATCATTTCAAACTCCACTAAAAAGGAAGACTATTTTAAGGTAAATGCTATAACAGGAACAGACTGGAATTCAAACGGAACAAAAAGTTTTGAAATAAATAATCAACAAACTTACTTGAATATAGCTGATAGTTTCTTGCTGTGTAAATTTAAATTCACTAAGGCTGCGAATAATACTAATGCTACACTCGTAAATGATTTCTTCTGGAAAATGTTTGACAGTGTCCGCCTGTATATTGGAACACAAGAGGTTGAAGCGGTTGATTATGTCTCTGCTACATCTGAAATGATGAAATTTACACTATATTCGTTTAGTGATAGAATGGGTAAGGGAGCTGTTGAAGGTTTTATTCCTGATATGTCAACGGGTACAAACGCAGACCCTGGTTATAGTCAAAGGAAGTCAATGTATAATGATGAAACAAAAGCAGTGAATAGTTTTACCGTAGCAGTACCTCTTAAAGGTATATTTGGATTTTGCGATTATGATAAAGTTTTGTATGGTCTTAAAATTAGATTTCAACGACAAAGGAATGATAATGTAAATAGGTTGCTTTTTGGGGATGAAAATGCTTTTGGAGACAACAATAAATTTGTTATTAATGATTTGTGTTGGTATATCAGTGAATATACTCCTAATCTTAAAACGGAAGAGATGTTAAATAGAAGACTTAACTCAAAGAAACCGCTAAATGTATCATACCTTAAAAGAAGATGTCAACACGTTAAACTGGAACACACTACCTACACTTGGAATTTGGGTGTTCTTCAAGGAAAGCCACGATACCTCTGGCTCATTTTTAAAAAACCAGATGGAGAGGACGGTACTAATAAGAATAATGCGCTGAGTGATAATGCTAAGGTGAAACAACTTCGGGTTTCTCTTGATGGCACATTTTATCCGCGAGATAGATTGGAAATTGATTGGGAAAAAAATGATTATGCGGAAGCCTACAAGTCCTACCAAAAGGTGTGTGAAAGTAATGGTAATAATGATCCTATTTTGGATATGGTTGCGTTTCAAAAACTTTATACAATCTACGCAATTGACCTGAGTTCTCAAAAGGAAACTATAAAGTCTAATCGAGTGGATACTTCTCTATACATTGAAAGAGGGGAGAGTGAAGAGGTTAATGCATATTGTTTGCTTTTGGAGGAAACAGAATTACAGATTAATACAGATAATGGTGTTATGATTAATATCACATAGGTTTTTTCTCATAAATAAATGGTTGGGGTATATGTTAATCAAATCAATCTTAATAAATTAACATCTTGTATTCAAAATCAAAAGCCTTGTATTATTAATGTTAATACAATTCAAAGAAAAGGAGCTGTAAGAATTGATGTTTTACTCACACACACACAAGTAAAAACACTAAATGATGTTGGATCACTTAAAATTAAAATGACGAAACCTATGTTAAAGAAATATTCAATAGACGAGTCAAGAGGAGGATTTCTCCCGTTTCTAATTCCTTTATTTGCTGGTTTAAGTGCGGCGGGAGCATTGACTGGTGGTATTTCAGCAGCGGTAAAAACTGCTAACGAAAGGAAGGCACAACTAAAAGCTCAAAAAGAATTGGAAAGACATAACAAGGAGTTGGAGAAACAAATTAGTGGAAGTGGTGTAATTGTAGATTTTGCTCAAAAACTTGAAAGTCTACCTGATAAAGCTAGATTGTTGGTTGGAGATATGCTTTCCTCTATCGCTCAAGCGGGTGTTAAACTAACTAAACGGGGTAATGGATTGTATCTTTCTCATAAATAAATGGATAAATGGTTTAAACAATTTGGAAAGAATACAACGTCAAATATAGAACTAGCTAAGTATTGTAAAACACTAAAAATTGATAATGTGGTTATTTGTATGAGAGATGAATTAATACATATAAATAAGAATACAAAGAATATTATTATGAATTTAGACACACAGAATGGTTCTCATTGGGTTTGTATTCATAATAGTCAGGATAAATATTATTTTGATAGTTATGGTATGCCACCACCTGTTGAAGTAATACAATTCTTACAGAATGGTGTTTATCAAACATTTCAAGTTCAAGAAATTAATTCTAAATGTTGTGGTCAATTATGTTTATATGTATTATTTCAACTCAACAATAATGAAAATTTTTATGATATCATTTTTAATCTAATATAAATGACTTATGTTGGAAAAGATGGTTCTATCTTTGGAAAATCCTCTCAGGATATTGATTTATCAAATTATTATACAAAGGCACAGGCTGAACGACAAAAATATAGTGTAAGTAAAAATATTAATATGAAGAATACTTATAAATTAATCAATTATCCAAACCCTACAGATGCGAATGACTTAATTAGATTAAGTGATTTATCACAATATATATTTTTAAAGAAAACAGCACGTTTTGTGAAACAAGTAAAATTTACAACCACAACACCTGGTTATACTGACCATACACCTTTCCTCATTGAATTTAACTACCTGCTTACAATTGAATTTTATAAAGAAGGACATTTAGTTAATATGCGAATTAATAAATGGGGGTATGATATGCCTGATTTAGGGTATAATTGGTCTTTTTCAATAAACATAGAAGACCTACATGATTTAAATCAGTCTCGTAAAGAAGAATATTATCCACTTGGTGAGGATAAGGATTTATGTGGAAGTACAATTAGTAAACAACAAATACGTGATTTTAAGAAAAGAAAAATATATGATAGTATAGCGATGGTTCGCATGACAAAGAAGGAAGGTAATGAGATAAGGATAGAAAGCCGAGGAATACAAACCGATTTGGTAGTGGGAAGATGGGGTGGTATTACCTGTCATAATATTAATCTCACATATATTTCTGATACATAAATGGCAGGAAGAAGACTACAAGAGAATTATAATTTTTGTATTCAAGGATACCTACAAGAAAAGGGTGCTCGGTATTACATACCTTATGATTTGGAGCATATACATGGGAATTTTGTCATTAAAAACTGGCCTTATACTGATATTGTTAAACCCACAAATAGAGACTTGTTTAAAATATTAAATAAAAATGAACTTCTCAAAGTTATGAAATATAAAACTCTTTTAGAAATCGTCAACAAATCTTATTGGTATCCTATTATGAGAAAAATAATTATAGATACAAGAATATCTCAAAATCCAGATGAGTATATGTATAATATTCTTTGGGGTTCAAACTCAAGGGTAGCAAGGGATGAGGAAGGAGTTGAAGAAGAGAAGGAGGAAAGAGAGAAAAAGGAGAAGGAGGAAAGGGAGAGGGAGGAGAAGGAGGAGAGGGAGAAAAAGGAGGAGGAGAGGGAGAAAAAGGAGAAGGAGGAAGGAGAGAAAAGGGAGAAGGAGGAAAGAGAGAAAAAGAAGAAGGAGGAGAGGGAGAAAAAGGAGAAGGAGGAGAGGGAGGAAAGGGAGCAAAGAGAGAGGGAGGAAAAATATAAAAAGATGGAAATCAGTGAGATTCGTAAAAGATTGAGTGTATTAAAGCAAATAAATCAATCTCAACGCACCGAAGAGGAAATTAAAGAATTAACAACTCTTATGAAGATAATGGTTTCAAAAATAAGAACGTCAATGTCTTCAATTTCAGGGAGGAGATTTAAACGAGAAAGTGGTGAAGAAGAAGAAGAAGAAGAAGGAAAAGATTATGTGATTGATGATGTTGGTGTCATTGACTTTAGTTAGTTTTTATTTGTAAATAAATGGAGGAGAGAGTGAAGGCATTCCTTAGGATTCTTTATGTTTTAAAAATAAAGATTGAAATGTATATGTTGAAAACCAAAAAGGTTTTGATACTCTGTCGGAATTTTTCTGATAAATAAATATGAGTTATTGTCTCAAATGTAAAAAGAAAACTAAATCTAAAAATATCTCTTATGTTAAAGCTAAAAATAATAGAGTTTATCAAAAAGGAATATGTCAAGTATGTGGCTCTAAAAAGTGCCAATTCATCTCTCCTAAAAGAGGAGGAGACATACAAAAGTTTCTGTCAGGAAGTAAATTTACAACAACTGGAATTCCAGGGGAATTACACCTTCCAGGGTATTCTTTCTGTGGTCCAGGAACAAACTTGGATAAAAGATTAGATGAGGCTGACAATCCTAAACCTTGGTCTAAACCTACAAATATGGTTGACGAAGTGTGTATGAAGCATGATATTGCTTATGGGAAAACCACTACGTTGACTGAAAAACATAAAGCCGACAGCGAAATGTTGTATAATTTGTCTTTGATACAAAATCCAACGTTGAGAGAGAAAGTTGATAGGTTTATTGTAAGAAATTTGATAAATGCTAAATTGAAACTTGGTCTTGGTTATTCCTCAAAAAACTATTAGGCTCTAATGATGTCATCAAGACTGAGGAGCTTTTGGCTGAAGAATTACACAAACCTATAATCACAAAGTTTAAAAGAAGGAAGGTTTATTCTAAATACACCGACCACATATGGTCCGCTGATTTAATTGAATTGAATAATGACAGGGGATACAGGTATGCTTTAACCGTTATTGATTTGAGGAGTAGATTTGCCTGGGTTGTCCCTTTAAAAAATAAAAGGGGTGATACTTTAATGTTAGCCTTTAAGCTAATATTTGATCGGGATAAAAGGAAACCAAAGAAGTTATGGACTGATGAGGGAACAGAGTTCTATAACAAAATATTCATGAAATTTCTTAAGGGGAAGGGTATTAAATTATACAGCACCTTTAATGAAGGAAAGGCAGTTGTTATTGAGCGTTTTAATCGTACTTTAAAAGAGAAATTATATAAAAAATTCACACAACTCGGTTCTCAAAAATGGGTGTATTTAATTCAGGATATTGTAGATAATTACAATAATACAGTTCATTCATCAACAAAATCAAAACCATCAGAAACATTTACAAAATTAGAATATGAAAAGGAGATTAATTTGAGAAAGCCCAAGTTTAAAGTTGGTGATATTGTAAGAATATACAAATGGAAAAGTCATTTTGAGAAAGGTTATACACAAAAATGGACTCGTGAATTATTTAAAATCATTGATGTAATGGATACAGTCCCTTGGACCTACAAATTATATGATTTAAATGGAGAAGAAATCTTGGGTTCATTTTACTCGCAAGAATTACAAAAAACACAAGTAAGCAGATAATACCCTTGAAAATAATAAATAAATAAATAAAATGTAATGGGGATACGTTTTTAAATCTGTGAACCCCAAACACAGAATCCCACAACTTTTTAGTTGGGGCTTAACTTTTGTGTGTGTATAATGGGGATACGTTTTTAAATCTGTGAACCCCAAACACAGAATCCCACAACTTTTCAGTTGGGGCTTAACTTTTGTGTGTGTATAATGGGGATACGTTTTTAAATCTGTGAACCCCAAACACAGAATCCCACAACTTTTTAGTTGGGGCTTAACTTTTGTGTGTGTATAATGGGGATACGTTTTTAAATCTGTGAACCCCAAACACAGAATCCCACAACTTTTCAGTTGGGGCTTAACTTTTGTGTGTGTATAATGGGGATACGTTTTTAAATCTGTGAACCCCAAACACAGAATCCCTCAACTTTCCAGTTGGGGCTTAACTTTTGTGTATGTGTGAGTGAGTCATAATAATATACAAACCCTAACCCAACCCCATCCCTAACCCAAACCCATCCCTAACCCAAACCCATCCCTAACCCAACCCCATCCCTAACCCAACCCATTCCCAACCCAACCCCATCCCTAACCCAACCCAATCCCTAACCCAACCCCATCCCTAACCCAACCCCATCCCTAACCCAACCCCATCCCTAACCCTCACATTCAAAATCCCAACCCTAACCCAACCCCATCCCTAACCCAACCCCAACCCATCCCTAACCCTCACATTCAAAATCCCAACCCTAACCCAATCCCATCCCTAACCCAACCCCAACCCTCACATTCAAAATCCCATTTCGAACCCAACCCCATCCCTAACCCAACCCCAACCCTAACCCTCACATTCAAAATCCCAACCCTAACCCAACCCCATCCCTAACCCAACCCCATCCCTAACCCTCACATTCAAAATCCCACCCAAACCCTAACATAATCTTTTTTTTCTTCTTTTTTAAAAATATGTATTTCATTTTTTTTTTTTTTCCACTTCTTCCAATTCTGTCTTTCAAGGCTTTCAAGTTTGAAGAAGTAGAAATGGGAAGAAAGAATTTTCCAGCATTTTCTTCCTCGAACTTTCTTGATATTGCTTAAATCAAGCGTCATTAAACAAAGAACATTGTTCATTGCTTTAGAATCCAAAGAGTCTCCAAGATGGACCCCACAGGTAGAGTCTCCAAAATAAAACCAACTTTCCAAGTTCCCAAGGTATAACCACATTCCTGTTGAGCCTCCAAGATAGGTATCACATTCCGAGTCATCAAAACAAAACCCCCATTCCGAGTCTCCAAAAATATAACCATCTTTCCAAGTCCCCAAGGTAGAACCACAATTTTCAGAAATATTTGGGGTTTCCGTGATAAGTCTCACATAGTATAACTGCGGACCATCAGGGAAAACTTCCCTTTCCCAATTTTTTAGGGTTTCTATGATGTGTCTCACATAGTATAACTGCGGACCATCAGGGAGAACTCTCCTTGCCCAATTTTTTAGGGTTTCTATGATGTGTCTCACATAGTATAACTGCGGACCATCAGGGAGAACTCTCCTTGCCCAATTTTTTAGGGTTTCTATGATGTGTCTCACATAGTATAACTGCGGACCATCAGGGAGAACTCTCCTTGCCCAATTTTTTAGGGTTTCTATGATGTGTCTCACATAGTATAACTGCGGACCATCAGGGAGAATTCCCATTTCACAATTTTTTAGGGTTTCTATGATGTGTCTCACATAGTATAACTGCGGACCATCAGGGAGAACTCCCCTTTCCCAATTTTCAGAAATTTGTGGGTCTCCAATGTATGACTTGTATTCTGGCTCATCAAGGTAGAACTTGTTCAGTGGGTTTTGTTTTGATAACTCACAACAAGTATCATCATGGTAAAACTCTTTTTCAGGATTTTGTGGATCTCCAAGGTATAACTCTTTGGCTGGGTCATCAAGGTAGAACTCGTTCTGGGGGTCTTGGTTGTTCAAAATGTCTTCAAACAAAAAAATAACTTCATCCCAAGTTGTGTTAAAAGCAGAATTTTCATTTCGTATCTCAGATACAATTTCCTGTGAAAGAAAATAACAATGTATTAATTTAATACAATATTTTTATTTGTATAAATCAAGCTCTATGAATATTAAAATAAACTTTGTTAACTCTTACATGAGTCTCATCTAAAAAAAAAAAAAATTAAATAAATAAATAAATAAATAAACAAACTTACCTCCATTGATAAGAGGTTCGAGTCCAGTTCATCAATCTGAAGGTTGAGTTCTACACAGGTAGTAGGACTCCAAGGAATAGCAAAGTTATCCCATTCCATTTCGGCATAGGAGTCCATTCTCAAGTGAAGCAGAAAGCGTGTTTGAAAAAGCCTGTGTGGTCGGTGCCTTTTATAAGAAGGGCTGGGTGTGTGTCATTTCCTGTGGAAATTCCCTGGGCGTGTCTTAACTGGAAATGATGTGATGGAAATTCCCTGAAAATGATGTTATGTATTACCTGGAAATGATACAATGCTGAAGAGTTTATAAAGTGGGTGGGACTTAGCAAAAGTGGGCGGAGCTTAGCAAAAGGGGCGGGACATAGCAAAAAGTGGGCGTGGCTTAACAAAAAGTGGGCGGGCTTAGTAAAAGGTGGGCGTGGCTTACCAAAAAGTGGGCGGGGTTTTTCCAAAAAGTGGACGGAGCTTAACAAAAGGTGGGCAGAGCCTACCAAAAAGTGTGTGGCACTGGAGGCGCTCAAGCAAGAACATTGAGGGAGGTTTACCATTTTATCTTAGCTCAGTTAAAATATCTTAATAAAGAACCAAACTCAAACATATTTTTTGTTAATATATTAGATGGTGAAGAGAGTTGTAGGAGAATTAAATTATTTCCCACGCATAAACAAATATTTGTAGGGTCGTTGTTTGAGTGGGTTATATTCACCAGATGATATTAAGAGTAAAAGGTTAAAAGGTTCATAAGGTCAGAAGGATCACAGGTGTTTAAGTGGTCTAATGAATAAGGATAACATGTCAAAAGGTTAGAAGGTTCGTAAAGAACAGGGTGAGAGAAATAGAGGTCTTTAGGGGCAATGAGGGAGGGAAAGAATTAATATGGAAGTGAATGGGTCAATGTTTGAGTGGGTCAAAGATTAATCTGCCAGATGATATGTAGAAGAAGGATGATAGGTCTATAAGAGAAAACAAATATTTGTAGTGTTTGAGTGGTCTAATGAACAACATTAAGGATAGGTACTACAGACAAAAGGTTCATAAAGATGAGGGTGGGAGAAATAGAGGTGTTTATGATTTTTGAAAAAGACAAGGGGGTAAATGACATTAGATAGGGATTTCCCATGTTAACCGGAGGTGTCCCAGAAGCAACATTATTACACTACTCCTGCACCAACATAAGTGCGAAAAGTGGTTTTTCAACACTAACACAAGTGCGAAAAGTCGTTTTTCAACACTATCACAAGTGCAAAAAGTGTTTTTTCCACACTAATGCAAGTGCAAAAGTGGTTTCCTGCACCAACACAAGTGCGAAAAGTGGTTTTTCAACACTAACACAAGTGCAAAAAGTGGTTTTTCAACACTAACACAAGTGCAAAAAGTGGTTTTTCAACACTAACACAAGTGCGAAAAGTGGTTTTTCAACACTAACACAAGTGCGAAAAGTGGTTTTTCAACACTAACACAAGTGCGAAAAGTGGTTTTTCAACACTAACACAAGTGCGGCAAGTGTTTTTTCAACACTATCACAAGTGCAAAAAGTGTTTTTTCCACACTAATACAAGTGCAAAAGTGGTTTCCTGCACCAACACAAGTGCAAAAAGTGGTTTTTCAACACTAACACAAGTGCGAAAAGTGGTTTTTCAACACTAACACAAGTGCGAAAAGTGGTTTTTCCACACTAATACAAGTGCGAAAAGTGGTTTTTCCACACTAATACAAGTGCAAAAGTGGTTTCCTGCACCAACACAAGTGCGAAAAGTGGTTTTTCAACACTAACACAAGTGCGAAAAGTGGTTTTTCAACACTAACACAAGTGCGAAAAGTATTTTTTCCACACTAATACAAGTGCAAAAGTGGTTTCCTGCACCAACACAAGTGCGAAAAGTGGTTTTTCAACACTAACACAAGTGCGAAAAGTGGTTTTTCAACACTAACACAAGTGCGAAAAGTGGTTTTTCAACACTATCACAAGTGCAAAAAGTGTTTTTTCCACACTAATACAAGTGCAAAAGTGGTTTCCTGCACCAACACAAGTGCAAAAAGTGGTTTTTCAACACTAACACAAGTGCAAAAAGTGGTTTTTCAACAATAACACAAGTGCGAAAAGTGTTTTTTCCACACTAATACAAGTGCAAAAGTGGTTTCCTGCACCAACACAAGTGCGAAAAGTGGTTTTTCAACACTAACACAAGTGCAAAAAGTGGTTTTTCAACACTAACACAAGTGCGAAAAGTGGTTTTTCCACACTAATACAAGTGCAAAAGTGGTTTCCTGCACCAACACAAGTGCGAAAAGTGGTTTTTCAACACTAACACAAGTGTAAAAAGTGGTTTTTCAACACTAACACAAGTGCGAAAAGTGGTTTTTCAACACTAACACAAGTGCGAAAAGTGGTTTTTTCACACTAATACAAGTGCAAAAGTGGTTTCCTGCGCCAACACAAGAGCGAAACGTGGTTTTTCAACACTAACACAAGTGCGAAAAGTGGTTTTTCAACACTAACACAAGTGCAAAAAGTGTTTTTTCCACACTAATACAAGTGCAAATGTGGTTTCCTGCACCAACACAAGTGCGAAAAGTGGTTTTTCAACACTAACACAAGTGCGAAAAGTGGTTTTTCAACACTAACACAAGTGCGAAAAGTGGTTTTTCAACACTATCACAAGTGCAAAAAGTGTTTTTTCCACACTAATACAAGTGCAAAAGTGGTTTCCTGCACCAACACAAGTGCGAAAAGTGGTTTTTCAACACTAACACAACTGCGAAAAGTGGTTTTTCAACAATAACACAAGTGCAAAAAGTGTTTTTTCCACACTAATACAAGTGCAAAAGTGGTTTCCTGCACCAACACAAGTGCGAAAAGTGGTTTTTCAACACTAACACAAGTGCGAAAAGTGGTTTTTCAACACTAACACAAGTGCGAAAAGTGGTTTTTCCACACTAATACAAGTGCAAAAGTGGTTTCCTGCACCAACACAAGTGCGAAAAGTGGTTTTTCAACACTATCACAAGTGCAAAAAGTGTTTTTTCCACACTAATACAAGTGCAAAAGTGGTTTCCTGCACCAACACAAGTGCGAAAAGTGGTTTTTCAACACTAATACAAGTGCAAAAGTGGTTTTCTGCACCAACACGAGTGCAAAAAGTGGTTTTTCAACACTAACACAAGTGCGAAAAGTGGTTTTTCAACACTATCACAAGTGCAAAAAGTGTTTTTTCCACACTAATACAAGTGCAAAAGTGGTTTCCTGCACCAACACAAGTGCGAAAAGTGGTTTTTCAACACTAACACAAGTGCGAAATGTGGTTTTTCAACACTAACACAAGTGTGAAAAGTGGTTTTTCAACACTAACACAAGTGCAAAAAGTGGTTTTTCAACACTAACACAAGTGCGAAAAGTGGTTTTTCAACACTAACACAAGTGCGAAAAGTGGTTTTTCCACACTAATACAAGTGCAAAAGTGGTTTCCTGCACCAACAAAGTGCGAAAAGTGGTTTTTCAACACTAACACAAGTGCGAAAAGTGGTTTTTCAACACTATCACAAGTGAAAAAAGTGTTTTTTCCACACTAATACAAGGGCAAAAGTGGTTTCCTGCACCAACACAAGTGCGAAAAGTGGTTTTTCAACACTAATACAAGTGCAAAAGTGGTTTCCTGCACCAACATAAGTGCGAAAAGTGGTTTTTCAACACTAACACAAGTGCGAAAAGTCGTTTTTCAACACTATCACAAGTGCAAAAAGTGTTTTTTCCACACTAATGCAAGTGCAAAAGTGGTTTCCTGCACCAACACAAGTGCAAAAAGTGGTTTTACAACACTAACACAAGTGCAAAAAGTGGTTTTTCAACACTAACACAAGTGCAAAAAGTGGTTTTTCAACACTAACACAAGTGCGAAAAGTGGTTTTTCAACACTAACACAAGTGCGAAAAGTGGTTTTTCAACACTAACACAAGTGCGAAAAGTGGTTTTTCAACACTAACACAAGTGCGAAAAGTGTTTTTTCAACACTATCACAAGTGCAAAAAGTGTTTTTTCCACACTAATACAAGTGCAAAAGTGGTTTCCTGCACCAACACAAGTGCAAAAAGTGGTTTTTCAACACTAACACAAGTGCGAAAAGTGGTTTTTCAACACTAACACAAGTGCGAAAAGTGGTTTTTCAACACTAACACAAGTGCGAAAAGTGGTTTTTCCACACTAATACAAGTGCGAAAAGTGGTTTTTCCACACTAATACAAGTGCAAAAGTGGTTTCCTGCACCAACACAAGTGCGAAAAGTGGTTTTTCAACACTAACACAAGTGCGAAAAGTGGTTTTTCAACACTAACACAAGTGCGAAAAGTATTTTTTCCACACTAATACAAGTGCAAAAGTGGTTTCCTGCACCAACACAAGTGCGAAAAGTGGTTTTTCAACACTAACACAAGTGTGAAAAGTGGTTTTTCAACACTAACACAAGTGCGAAAAGTGGTTTTTCAACACTATCACAAGTGCAAAAAGTGTTTTTTCCACACTAATACAAGTGCTAAAGTGGTTTCCTGCACCAACACAAGTGCAAAAAGTGGTTTTTCAACACTAACACAAGTGCAAAAAGTGGTTTTTCAACAATAACACAAGTGCGAAAAGTGTTTTTTCCACACTAATACAAGTGCAAAAGTGGTTTCCTGCACCAACACAAGTGCGAAAAGTGGTTTTTCAACACTAACACAAGTGCGAAAAGTGGTTTTTCAACACTAACACAAGTGCGAAAAGTGGTTTTTCCACACTAATACAAGTGCAAAAGTGGTTTCCTGCACCAACACAAGTGCGAAAAGTGGTTTTTCAACACTAACACAAGTGCGAAAAGTGGTTTTTCAACACTAACACAAGTGCGAAAAGTGGTTTTTCAACACTAACACAAGTGCGAAAGTGGTTTTTAAACACTAACACAAGTGCGAAAAGTGGTTTTTCAACACTAACACAAGTGCGAAAAGTGGTTTTTCAACACTAACACAAGTGTAAAAAGTGGTTTTTCAACACTAACACAAGTGCGAAAAGTGGTTTTTCAACACTAACACAAGTGCGAAAAGTGGTTTTTTCACACTAATACAACTGCAAAAGTGGTTTCCTGCACCAACACAAGTGCGAAAAGTGGTTTTTCAACACTAACACAAGTGCGAAAAGTGGTTTTTCAACACTACCACAAGTGCAAAAAGTGTTTTTTCCACACTAATACAAGTGCAAAAGTGGTTTCCTGCACCAACACAAGTGCGAAAAGTGGTTTTTCAACACTAATACAAGTGCAAAAGTGGTTTCCTGCACCAACACAAGTGCAAAAAGTGGTTTTTCAACACTAACACAAGTGCGAAAAGTGGTTTTTCAACACTATCACAAGTGCAGAAAGTGTTTTTTCCACACTAATACAAGTGCAAAAGTGGTTTCCTGCACCAACACAAGTGCGAAAAGTGGTTTTTCAACACTAACACAAGTGCGAAAAGTGGTTTTTCAACACTAATACAAGTGCAAAAAGTGGTTTTTCAACACTAACACAAGTGCGAAAAGTGGTTTTTCAAAACTAACACAAGTGCGAAAAGTGGTTTTTCCACACTAATACAAGTGCGAAAAGTGGTTTTTCAACACTAACACAAGTGCGAAAAGTGTTTTTTCAACACTATCACAAGTGCAAAAAGTGTTTTTTCCACACTAACACAAGTGCGAAAAGTGTTTTTTCAACACTAACACAAGTGCGAAAAGTGGTTTTTCAACACTAACACAAGTGCGAAATGTGGTTTTTCAACACTAACACAAGTGCGAAAAGTCGTTTTTCAACACTATCACAAGTGCAAAAAGGTGTTTTTTCCACACTAATGCAAGTCCAAAAGTGGTTTCCTGCACCAACACAAGTGCGAAAAGTGGTTTTTCAACACTAACATAAGTGCGAAAAGTGGTTTTTCAACACTAACACAAGTGCGAAAAGTGGTTTTTCCACACTAATACAAGTGCAAAAGTGGTTTCCTGCACCAACACAAGTGCGAAAAGTGGTTTTTCAACACTAACACAAGTGCGAAATGTGGTTTTCCAACACTAACACAAGTGCGAAAAGTGGTTTTTCAACACTAACACAAGTGCGAAAGTGGTTTTTCAACACTAACACAAGTGCGAAAAGTCGTTTTTCAACACTAACACAAGTGCGAAAAGTGGTTTTTCAACACTAACACAAGTGTAAAAAGTGGTTTTTCAACACTAACACAAGTGCGAAAAGTGGTTTTTCAACACTAACACAAGTGCGAAAAGTGGTTTTTCCACACTAATACAACTGCAAAAGTGGTTTCCTGCACCAACACAAGTGCGAAAAGTGGTTTTTCAACACTAGCACAAGTGCGAAAAGTGGTTTTTCAACACTATCACAAGTGCAAAAAGTGTTTTTTCCACACTAATACAAGTGCAAAAGTGGTTTCCTGTACCAACACAAGTGCGAAAAGTGGTTTTTCAACACTAATACAAGTGCAAAAGTGGTTTCCTGCACCAACACAAGTGCAAAAAGTGGTTTTTCAACACTAACACAAGTGCGAAAAGTGGTTTTTCAACACTAATATAAGTGCAAAAGTGGTTTCCTGCACCAACACAAGTGCGAAAAGTGGTTTTTCAACACTAATACAAGTGCAAAAGTGGTTTCCTGCACCAACACAAGTGCAAAAAGTGGTTTTTCAACACTAACACAAGTGCGAAAAGTGGTTTTTCAACACTATCACAAGTGCAAAAAGTGTTTTATCCACACTAATACAAGTGCAAAAGTGGTTTCCTGCACCAACACAAGTGCAAAAAGTGGTTTTTCAACACTAACACAAGTGCGAAATGTGGTTTTTCAACACTAACACAAGTGCGAAAAGTGGTTTTTCAACACTAACACAAGTGCAAAAAGTGGTTTTTCAACACTAACACAAGTGCGAAAAGTGGTTTTTCAACACTAACACAAGTGCGAAAAGTGGTTTTTCCACACTAATACAAGTGCGAAAAGTGGTTTTTCAACACTAACACAAGTGCGAAAAGTCGTTTTTCAGCACTATCACAAGTGCAAAAAGGTGTTTTTTCCACACTAATGCAAGTCCAAAAGTGGTTTCCTGCACCAACACAAGTGCGAAAGTGCTTTTTCAACACTAACACAAGTGCGAAAAGTGGTTTTTCAACACTAACACAAGTGCGAAAAGTGGTTTTTCCACACTAATACAAGTGCAAAAGTGGTTTCCTGCACCAACACAAGTGCGAAAAGTGGTTTTTCAACACTAACACAAGTGCGAAATGTGGTTTTTCAACACTAACACAAGTGCTAAAAGTGGTTTTTCAACACTAACACAAGTGCGAAAGTGGTTTTTCAACACTAACACAAGTGCGAAAAGTCGTTTTTCAACACTAACACAAGTGCGAAAAGTGGTTTTTCAACACTAACACAAGTGTAAAAAGTGGTTTTTCAACACTAACACAAGTGCGAAAAGTGGTTTTTCAACACTAACACAAGTGCGAAAAGTGGTTTTCCCACTAATACAACTGCAAAAGTGGTTTCCTGCACCAACACAAGTGCGAAAAGTGGTTTTTCAACACTAACACAAGTGCGAAAAGTGGTTTTTCAACACTATCACAAGTGCAAAAAGTGTTTTTTCCACACTAATACAAGTGCAAAAGTGGTTTCCTGTACCAACACAAGTGCGAAAAGTGGTTTTTCAACACTAATACAAGTGCAAAAGTCGTTTCCTGCACCAACACAAGTGCAAAAAGTGGTTTTTCAATACTAACACAAGTGCGAAAAGTGGTTTTTCAACACTAATATAAGTGCAAAAGTGGTTTCCTGCACCAACACAATTACGAAAAGTGGTTTTTCAACACTAATACAAGTGCAAAAGTGGTTTCCTGCACCAACACAAGTGCAAAAAGTGGTTTTTCAACACTAACACAAGTGCGAAAAGTGGTTTTTCAACACTAGCACAAGTGCAAAAAGTGTTTTTTCCACACTAATACAAGTGCAAAAGTGGTTTCCTGCACCAACACAAGTGCGAAAAGTGGTTTTTCAACACTAACACAAGTGCGAAATGTGGTTTTTCAACACTAACACAAGTGCGAAAAGTGGTTTTTCAACACTAACACAAGTGCAAAAAGTGGTTTTTCAACACTAACACAAGTGCGAAAAGTGGTTTTTCAACACTAACACAAGTGCGAAAAGTGGTTTTTCCACACTAATACAAGTGCGAAAAGTGGTTTTTCAACACTAACACAAGTGCGAACAGTGGTTTTTCAACACTAACACAAGTGCGAAAAGTTGTTTTTCAACACTAACACAAGTGCGAAAAGTTGTTTTTCAACACTAACACAAGTGCGAAAAGTGTTTTTTCCACACTAATACAAGTGCAAAAGTGGTTTCCTGCGCCAACACAAGAGCGAAACGTGGTTTTTCAACACTAACACAAGTGCGAAAAGTTGTTTTTCAACACTAACACAAGTGCGAAATGTGGTTTTTCAACACTAACACAAGTGCGAAAAGTCGTTTTTCAACACTATCACAAGTGCAAAAAGGTGTTTTTTCCACACTAATGCAAGTCCAAAAGTGGTTTCCTGCACCAACACAAGTGCGAAAAGTGGTTTTTCAACACTAACATAAGTGCGAAAAGTGGTTTTTCAACACTAACACAAGTGCGAAAAGTGGTTTTTCCACACTAATACAAGTGCAAAAGTGGTTTCCTGCACCAACACAAGTGCGAAAAGTGGTTTTTCAACACTAACACAAGTGCGAAATGTGGTTTTCCAACACTAACACAAGTGCTAAAAGTGGTTTTTCAACACTAACACAAGTGCGAAAGTGGTTTTTCAACACTAACACAAGTGCGAAAAGTCGTTTTTCAACACTAACACAAGTGCGAAAAGTGGTTTTTCAACACTAACACAAGTGTAAAAAGTGGTTTTTCAACACTAACACAAGTGCGAAAAGTGGTTTTTCAACACTAACACAAGTGCGAAAAGTGGTTTTCCCACTAATACAACTGCAAAAGTGGTTTCCTGCACCAACACAAGTGCGAAAAGTGGTTTTTCAACACTAACACAAGTGCGAAAAGTGGTTTTTCAACACTATCACAAGTGCAAAAAGTGTTTTTTCCACACTAATACAAGTGCAAAAGTGGTTTCCTGTACCAACACAAGTGCGAAAAGTGGTTTTTCAACACTAATACAAGTGCAAAAGTCGTTTCCTGCACCAACACAAGTGCAAAAAGTGGTTTTTCAATACTAACACAAGTGCGAAAAGTGGTTTTTCAACACTAATATAAGTGCAAAAGTGGTTTCCTGCACCAACACAATTACGAAAAGTGGTTTTTCAACACTAATACAAGTGCAAAAGTGGTTTCCTGCACCAACACAAGTGCAAAAAGTGGTTTTTCAACACTAACACAAGTGCGAAAAGTGGTTTTTCAACACTAGCACAAGTGCAAAAAGTGTTTTTTCCACACTAATACAAGTGCAAAAGTGGTTTCCTGCACCAACACAAGTGCGAAAAGTGGTTTTTCAACACTAACACAAGTGCGAAATGTGGTTTTTCAACACTAACACAAGTGCGAAAAGTGGTTTTTCAACACTAACACAAGTGCAAAAAGTGGTTTTTCAACACTAACACAAGTGCGAAAAGTGGTTTTTCAACACTAACACAAGTGCGAAAAGTGGTTTTTCCACACTAATACAAGTGCGAAAAGTGGTTTTTCAACACTAACACAAGTGCGAACAGTGGTTTTTCAACACTAACACAAGTGCGAAAAGTTGTTTTTCAACACTAACACAAGTGCGAAAAGTTGTTTTTCAACACTAACACAAGTGCGAAAAGTGTTTTTTCCACACTAATACAAGTGCAAAAGTGGTTTCCTGCGCCAACACAAGAGCGAAACGTGGTTTTTCAACACTAACACAAGTGCGAAAAGTTGTTTTTCAACACTAACACAAGTGCGAAAAGTGTTTTTTCCACACTAATACAAGTGCAAAAGTGGTTTCCTGCGCCAACACAAGAGCGAAACATGGTTTTTCAACACTAACACAAGTGCGAAAAGTGGTTTTTCAACACTAACACAAGTGCGAAAAGTGGTTTTTCAACACTATCACAAGTGCAAAATGTGTTTTTTCCACACTAATACAAGTGCAAAAGTGGTTTCCTGCACCACAACAAGTGCGAAAAGTGGTTTTTCAACACTAACACAAGTGCGAAAAGTGGTTTTTCCACACTAATACAAGTGCAAAAGTGGTTTCCTGCACCAACACAAGTGCGAAAAGTGGTTTTTCAACACTAACACAAGTGAGAAAAGTGGTTTTTCAACACTAACAGTAGTGCGAAAAGTGTTTTTTCCACACTAATACAAGTGCAAAAGTGGTTTCCTGCACCAACACAAGTGCGAAAAGTGGTTTTTCAACACTAACACAAGTGCGAAAAGTGGTTTTTCAACACTAACACAAGTGCGAAAAGTGTTTTTTCCACACTAATAGAAGTGCAAAAGTGGTTTCCTGCACCAACACAAGTGCGAAAAGTGGTTTTTCAACACTAACACAAGTGCGAAAAGTGGTTTTTCAACACTAACACAACTGCGAAAAATGTTTTTTCCACACTAATACAAGTGCAAAAGTGGTTTCCTGCACCAACACAAGTGCGAAAAGTGGTTTTTCAACACTAACACAAGTGCGAAAAGTGGTTTTTCAACACTAACACAAGTGCGAAAAGTGTTTTTTCCACACTAATACAAGTGCAAAAGTGTTTTTTCCACACTAATACAAGTGCAAAAGTAGTTTCCTGCACCAACAAAAGTGCGAAAAGTGGTTTTTCAACACTATCACAAGTGCAAAAAGTGGTTTTTCCACACTAATACAAGTGCAAAAGTGGTTTCCTGCACCAACACAAGTGCGAAAAGTGGTTTTTCAACAATAACACAAGTGCGAAAAGTGGTTTTTCAACACTATCACAAGTGCAAAAAGTGTTTTTTCCACACTAATACAAGTGCAAAAGTGGTTTCCTGTACCAACAAAAGTGCGAAAAGTGGTTTTTCAACACTAACACAAGTGCGAAAAGTGGTTTTTCAGCACTAACACAAGTGCGAAAAGTGGTTTTTCCACACTAATACAAGTGCAAAAGTGGTTTCCTACACCAACACAAGTGCGAAAAGTGGTTTTCAACACTAACACAAGTGCGAAAAGTGGTTTTTCAACACTAACAGAAGTGCAAAAAGTGTTTTTTCCACACTAATACAAGTGCAAAAGTGGTCTCCTGCACCAACACAAGTGCGAAAAGTGGTTTTTCAACACTAACACAAGTGCGAAAAGTCGTTTTTCAACACTAACACAAGTGCGAAAAGTGGTTTTTCAACACTAACACAAGTGCGAAAAGTGGTTTTTCAACACTAACACAAGTGCGAAAAGTGTTTTTTCAACACTATCACAAGTGCAAAAAGTGTTTTTTCCACACTAATACAAGTGCAAAAGTGGTTTCCTGCACCAACACAAGTGCAAAAAGTGGTTTTTCAACACTAACACAAGTGCGAAAAGTGGTTTTTCAACACTAACACAAGTGCGAAAAGTGGTTTTTCAACACTAACACAAGTGCGAAAAGTGGTTTTTCCACACTAATACAAGTGCGAAAAGTGGTTTTTCCACACTAATACAAGTGCAAAAGTGGTTTCCTGCACCAACACAAGTGCGAAAAGTGGTTTTTCAACACTAACACAAGTGTGAAAAGTGGTTTTTCAACACTAACACAAGTGCGAAAAGTATTTTTTCCACACTAATACAAGTGCAAAAGTGGTTTCCTGCACCAACACAAGTGCGAAAAGTGGTTTTTCAACACTAACACAAGTGCGAAAAGTGGTTTTTCAACACTAACACAAGTGCGAAAAGTGGTTTTTCCACACTAATACAAGTGCAAAAGTGGTTTCCTGCACCAACACAAGTGCGAAAAGTGTTTTTTCCACACTAATACAAGTGCAAAAGTGGTTTCCTGCACCAACACAAGTGCGAAAAGTGGTTTTTCAACACTAACACAAGTGCGAAAAGTGGTTTTTCAACACTAACACAACTGCGAAAAATGTTTTTTCCACACTAATACAAGTGCAAAAGTGGTTTCCTGCACCAACACAAGTGCGAAAAGTGGTTTTTCAACACTAACACAAGTGCGAAAAGTGGTTTTTCAACACTAACACAAGTGCGAAAAGTGTTTTTTCCACACTAATACAAGTGCAAAAGTGTTTTTTCCACACTAATACAAGTGCAAAAGTGGTTTCCTGCACCAACAAAAGTGCGAAAAGTGGTTTTTCAACACTATCACAAGTGCAAAAAGTGGTTTTTCCACACTAATACAAGTGCAAAAGTGGTTTCCTGCACCAACACAAGTGCGAAAAGTGGTTTTTCAACAATAACACAAGTGCGAAAAGTGGTTTTTCAACACTATCACAAGTGCAAAAAGTGTTTTTTCCACACTAATACAAGTGCAAAAGTGGTTTCCTGCACCAACAAAAGTGCGAAAAGTGGTTTTTCAACACTAACACAAGTGCGAGAAGTGGTTTTTCAGCACTAACACAAGTGCGAAAAGTGGTTTTTCCACACTAATACAAGTGCAAAAGTGGTTTCCTGCACCAACACAAGTGCGAAAAGTGGTTTTCAACACTAACACAAGTGCGAAAAGTGGTTTTTCAACACTAACAGAAGTGCAAAAAGTGTTTTTTCCACACTAATACAAGTGCAAAAGTGGTTTCCTGCACCAACACAAGTGCGAAAAGTGGTTTTTCAACACTAACACAAGTGCGAAAAGTGTTTTTCCACACCAATACAAGTGCAAAAGTGGTTTCCTGCACCAACACAAGAGCGAAAAGTGGTTTTTCAACACTAACACAAGTGCGAAAAGTGGTTTTTCCACACTAATACAAGTGCAAAAGTGGTTTCCTGCACCAACACAAGTGCGAAAAGTGGTTTTTCAACACTAACACAAGTGAGAAAAGTGGTTTTTCAACACTAACAGAAGTGCGAAAAGTGTTTTTTCCACACTTATACAAGTGCAAAAGTGGTTTCCTGCACCAACACAAGTGCGAAAAGTGGTTTTTCAACACTAACACAAGTGCGAAAAGTGGTTTTTCAACACTAACACAAGTGCGAAAAGTGTTTTTTCCACACTAATACAAGTGCAAAAGTGGTTTCCTGCACCAACACAAGTGCAAAAGTGGTTTCCTGCACCAACACAAGTGCGAAAAGTGGTTTTTCAACACTAACACAAGTGCAAAAAGTGGTTTTTCAACACTAACACAAGTGCGAAAAGTGGTTTTTCAACACTAACACAAGTGCGAAAAGTGGTTTTTCCACACTAATACAAGTGCGAAAAGTGGTTTTTCAACACTAACACAAGTGCGAAAAGTGGTTTTTCAACACTAGCACAAGTGCGAAAAGTGGTTTTTCAACACTATCACAAGTGCAAAAAGTGTTTTTTCCACACTAATACAAGTGCAAAAGTGGTTTCCTGTACCAACACAAGTGCGAAAAGTGGTTTTTCAACACTAATACAAGTGCAAAAGTGGTTTCCTGCACCAACACAAGTGCAAAAAGTGGTTTTTCAACACTAACACAAGTGCGAAAAGTGGTTTTTCAACACTAATATAAGTGCAAAAGTGGTTTCCTGCACCAACACAAGTGCGAAAAGTGGTTTTTCAACACTAATACAAGTGCAAAAGTGGTTTCCTGCACCAACACAAGTGCAAAAAGTGGTTTTTCAACACTAACACAAGTGCGAAAAGTGGTTTTTCAACACTATCACAAGTGCAAAAAGTGTTTTATCCACACTAATACAAGTGCAAAAGTGGTTTCCTGCACCAACACAAGTGCAAAAAGTGGTTTTTCAACACTAACACAAGTGCGAAATGTGGTTTTTCAACACTAACACAAGTGCGAAAAGTGGTTTTTCAACACTAACACAAGTGCAAAAAGTGGTTTTTCAACACTAACACAAGTGCGAAAAGTGGTTTTTCAACACTAACACAAGTGCGAAAAGTGGTTTTTCCACACTAATACAAGTGCGAAAAGTGGTTTTTCAACACTAACACAAGTGCGAAAAGTCGTTTTTCAGCACTATCACAAGTGCAAAAAGGTGTTTTTTCCACACTAATGCAAGTCCAAAAGTGGTTTCCTGCACCAACACAAGTGCGAAAGTGCTTTTTCAACACTAACACAAGTGCGAAAAGTGGTTTTTCAACACTAACACAAGTGCGAAAAGTGGTTTTTCCACACTAATACAAGTGCAAAAGTGGTTTCCTGCACCAACACAAGTGCGAAAAGTGGTTTTTCAACACTAACACAAGTGCGAAATGTGGTTTTTCAACACTAACACAAGTGCTAAAAGTGGTTTTTCAACACTAACACAAGTGCGAAAGTGGTTTTTCAACACTAACACAAGTGCGAAAAGTCGTTTTTCAACACTAACACAAGTGCGAAAAGTGGTTTTTCAACACTAACACAAGTGTAAAAAGTGGTTTTTCAACACTAACACAAGTGCGAAAAGTGGTTTTTCAACACTAACACAAGTGCGAAAAGTGGTTTTCCCACACTAATACAACTGCAAAAGTGGTTTCCTGCACCAACACAAGTGCGAAAAGTGGTTTTTCAACACTAACACAAGTGCGAAAAGTGGTTTTTCAACACTATCACAAGTGCAAAAAGTGTTTTTTCCACACTAATACAAGTGCAAAAGTGGTTTCCTGTACCAACACAAGTGCGAAAAGTGGTTTTTCAACACTAATACAAGTGCAAAAGTCGTTTCCTGCACCAACACAAGTGCAAAAAGTGGTTTTTCAACACTAACACAAGTGCGAAAAGTGGTTTTTCAACACTAATATAAGTGCAAAAGTGGTTTCCTGCACCAACACAATTACGAAAAGTGGTTTTTCAACACTAATACAAGTGCAAAAGTGGTTTCCTGCACCAACACAAGTGCAAAAAGTGGTTTTTCAACACTAACACAAGTGCGAAAAGTGGTTTTTCAACACTAGCACAAGTGCAAAAAGTGTTTTTTCCACACTAATACAAGTGCAAAAGTGGTTTCCTGCACCAACACAAGTGCGAAAAGTGGTTTTTCAACACTAACACAAGTGCGAAATGTGGTTTTTCAACACTAACACAAGTGCGAAAAGTGGTTTTTCAACACTAACACAAGTGCAAAAAGTGGTTTTTCAACACTAACACAAGTGCGAAAAGTGGTTTTTCAACACTAACACAAGTGCGAAAAGTGGTTTTTCCACACTAATACAAGTGCGAAAAGTGGTTTTTCAACACTAACACAAGTGCGAAAAGTGGTTTTTCAACACTAACACAAGTGCGAAAAGTTGTTTTTCAACACTAACACAAGTGCGAAAAGTTGTTTTTCAACACTAACACAAGTGCGAAAAGTGTTTTTTCCACACTAATACAAGTGCAAAAGTGGTTTCCTGCGCCAACACAAGAGCGAAACGTGGTTTTTCAACACTAACACAAGTGCGAAAAGTTGTTTTTCAACACTAACACAAGTGCGAAAAGTGTTTTTTCCACACTAATACAAGTGCAAAAGTGGTTTCCTGCGCCAACACAAGAGCGAAACGTGGTTTTTTAACACTAACACAAGTGCGAAAAGTGGTTTTTCAACACTAACACAAGTGCGAAAAGTGGTTTTTCAACACTATCACAAGTGCAAAATGTGTTTTTTCCACACTAATACAAGTGCAAAAGTGGTTTCCTGCACCACAACAAGTGCGAAAAGTGGTTTTTCAACACTAACACAAGTGCGAAAAGTGGTTTTTCCACACTAATACAAGTGCAAAAGTGGTTTCCTGCACCAACACAAGTGCGAAAAGTGGTTTTTCAACACTAACACAAGTGAGAAAAGTGGTTTTTCAACACTAACAGAAGTGCGAAAAGTGTTTTTTCCACACTAATACAAGTGCAAAAGTGGTTTCCTGCACCAACACAAGTGCGAAAAGTGGTTTTTCAACACTAACACAAGTGCGAAAAGTGGTTTTTCAACACTAACACAAGTGCGAAAAGTGTTTTTTCCACACTAATAGAAGTGCAAAAGTGGTTTCCTGCACCAACACAAGTGCGAAAAGTGGTTTTTCAACACTAACACAAGTGCGAAAAGTGGTTTTTCAACACTAACACAACTGCGAAAAATGTTTTTTCCACACTAATACAAGTGCAAAAGTGGTTTCCTGCACCAACACAAGTGCGAAAAGTGGTTTTTCAACACTAACACAAGTGCGAAAAGTGGTTTTTCAACACTAACACAAGTGCGAAAAGTGTTTTTTCCACACTAATACAAGTGCAAAAGTGTTTTTTCCACACTAATACAAGTGCAAAAGTAGTTTCCTGCACCAACAAAAGTGCGAAAAGTGGTTTTTCAACACTATCACAAGTGCAAAAAGTGGTTTTTCCACACTAATACAAGTGCAAAAGTGGTTTCCTGCACCAACACAAGTGCGAAAAGTGGTTTTTCAACAATAACACAAGTGCGAAAAGTGGTTTTTCAACACTATCACAAGTGCAAAAAGTGTTTTTTCCACACTAATACAAGTGCAAAAGTGGTTTCCTGTACCAACAAAAGTGCGAAAAGTGGTTTTTCAACACTAACACAAGTGCGAAAAGTGGTTTTTCAGCACTAACACAAGTGCGAAAAGTGGTTTTTCCACACTAATACAAGTGCAAAAGTGGTTTCCTGCACCAACACAAGTGCGAAAAGTGGTTTTCAACACTAACACAAGTGCGAAAAGTGGTTTTTCAACACTAACAGAAGTGCAAAAAGTGTTTTTTCCACACTAATACAAGTGCAAAAGTGGTCTCCTGCACCAACACAAGTGCGAAAAGTGGTTTTTCAACACTAACACAAGTGCGAAAAGTGGTTTTTCAACACTAACACAAGTGCGAAAAGTGGTTTTTCAACACTAACACAAGTGCGAAAAGTGGTTTTTCAACACTAACACAAGTGCGAAAAGTGTTTTTTCAACACTATCACAAGTGCAAAAAGTGTTTTTTCCACACTAATACAAGTGCAAAAGTGGTTTCCTGCACCAACACAAGTGCAAAAAGTGGTT
>NW_027617371.1:0-123114 GCF_964187855.1 Myxine glutinosa
GCGAAAAGTGGTTTTTCAACACTAAGGCAAGTGCGAAAAGTGTTTTTTCCACACTAATACAAGTGCAAAAGTGGTTTCCTGCACCAACACAAGTGCGAAAAGTGGTTTTTCAACACGAACACAAGTGCGAAAAGTGGTTTTTCAACACGAACACAAGTGCGAAAAGTGGTTTTTCAACACTAACACAAGTGCGAAAAGTGGTTTTCCACACTAATACAAGTGCAAAAGTGGTTTCCTGCACCAACACAAGTGCGAAAAGTGGTTTTTCAACACTAACACAAGTGCGAAAAGTGGTTTTTCAACACTAACACAAGTGCGAAAAGTGGTTTTCCACACTAACACAAGTGCAAAAGTGGTTTCCTGCACCAACACAAGTGCGAAAAGTGGTTTTTCACACTAACATAAGTGCAAAAAGTGGTTTTCCACACTAACACAAGTGCAAAAGTGGTTTTCCTGCACCAACACAAGTGCGAAAAGTGGTTTTTCAAGACTAACATAAGTGCGAAAAGTGGTTTTTCAACACTAACACAAGTGCGAAAAGTGGTTTTTCAACACTAACACAAGTGCGAAAAGTGTTTTTTCCACACTAATACAAGTGCAAAAGTGGTTTCCTGCACCAACACAAGTGCGAAAAGTGGTTTTTCAACACTAACACAAGTGCGAAAAGTGGTTTTTCAACACTAACACAAGTGCGAAAAGTGGTTTTTCAACACTAAGACAAGTGCGAAAAGTGTTTTTTTCCACACTAATACAAGTGCAAAAGTGGTTTCCTGCACAAACACAAGTGTGAAAAGTGGTTTTTCAACACTAACACAAGTGCGAAAAGTGGTTTTTCAACACTAACACAAGTGCGAAAAGTGGTTTTTCAACACTAATACAAGTGCAAAAGTGGTTTCCTGCACTAACAAAAGTGCGAAAAGTGGTTTTTCAACACTAACACAAGTGCGAAAAGTGGTTTTTCAACACTAACACAAGTGCGAAAAGTGTTTTTTCCACACTAATACAAGTGCAAAAGTGGTTTCCTGCACTAACAAAAGTGCGAAAAGTGGTTTTTCAACACTAACACAAGTGCGAAAAGTGGTTTTTCAACACTAACACAAGTGCGAAAAGTGGTTTTTCAACACTAAGACAAGTGCGAAAAGTGTTTTTTGCACACTAATACAAGTGCAAAAGTGGTTTCCTGCACCAACACAAGTGCGAAAAGTGGTTTTTCAACACTAACACAAGTGCGAAAAGTGGTTTTTCAACACTAACACAAGTGCGAAAAGTGGTTTTTCAACACTAACACAAGTGCGAAAAGTGGTTTTTCAACACTAAGACAAGTGCGAAAAGTGTTTTTTCCACACTAATACAAGTGCAAAAGTGGTTTCCTGCACAAACACAAGTGCGACAAGTGGTTTTTCAACACTAACACAAGTGCGAAAAGTGGTTTTTCAACACTAACACAAGTGCGAAAAGTGGTTTTTCAACACTAACACAAGTGTGAAAAGTGGGTTTTCCACATTAATACAAGTGCAAAAGTGGTTTCCTGCACCAACACAAGTGCGAAAAGTGGTTTTTCAACACTAACACAAGTGCGAAAATTGGTTTTTCAACACTAACACAAGTGCGAAAAGTGGTTTTTCAACACTAACACAAGTGCGAAAAGTTGTTTTTCAACACTAACACAAGTGTGAAAAGTGGTTTTTCCACACGAATACAAGTGCAAAAGTGGTTTCCTGCACCAATACAAGTGCGAAAAGTGGTTTTTCTATGCTAACACAAGTGCGAAAAGTGGTATTTCAACACTATCACCAGTGCAAAAAGTGTTTTTTCCACACTAATACAAGTGCAAAAGTGGTTTCCTGCACCAACACAAGTGCGAAAAGTGGTTTTTCAACACTAACACAAGTGCGAAAAGTGGTTTTTCAACACTAACACAAGTGCGAAAAGTGGTTTTTCACACTAACACAAGTGCAAAAAGTGGTTTTCCACACTAACACAAGTGCAAAAGTGGTTTTCCTGCACCAACACAAGTGCGAAAAGTGGTTTTTCAAGACTAACATAAGTGCGAAAAGTGGTTTTTCAACACTAACACAAGTGCGAAAAGTGTTTTTTCCACACTAATACAAGTGCAAAAGTGGTTTCCTGCACCAACACAAGTGCGAAAAGTGGTTTTTCAACACTAACACAAGTGCGAAAAGTGGTTTTTCAACACTAACACAAGTGCGAAAAGTGTTTTTTCCACACTAATACAAGTGCAAAAGTGGTTTCCTGCACAAACACAAGTGTGAAAAGTGGTTTTTCAACACTAACACAAGTGCGAAAAGTGGTTTTTCAACACTAACACAAGTGCGAAAAGTGGTTTTTCAACAGTAACACAAGTGCGAAAAGTGTTTTTTCCACACTAATACAAGTGCAAAAGTGGTTTCCTGCACTAACACAAGTGCGAAAAGTGGTTTTTCAACACTAACACAAGTGCGAAAAGTGGTTTTTCAACACTAACACAAGTGCGAAAAGTGGTTTTTCAACACTAAGACAAGTGCGAAAAGTGTTTTTTCCACACTAATACAACTGCAAAAGTGGTTTCCTGCACCAACACAAGTGCGAAAAGTGGTTTTTCAACACTAACACAAGTGCGAAGAGTGGTTTTTCAACACTAACACAAGTGCAAAAAGTGGTTTTTCAACACTATCACAAGTGCAAAAAGTGTTTTTTCCACACTAATACAAGTGCAAAAGTGGTTTCCTGCACTAACACAAGTGCGAAAAGTGGTTTTTCAACACTAACACAAGTGCGAAAAGTGGTTTTTCAACACTAACACAAGTGCGAAAAGTGGTTTTTCAACACTAAGACAAGTGCGAAAGGTGTTTTTTCCACACTAATACAAGTGCAAAAGTGGTTTCCTGCACAAACACAAGTGCGACAAGTGGTTTTTCAACACTAACACAAGTGCGAAAAGTGGTTTTTCAACACTAACACAAGTGCGAAAAGTGGTTTTTCAACACTAACACAAGTGCGAAAAGTGGTTTTTCAACACTAACACAAGTGCGAAAAGTTGTTTTTCAACACTAACACAAGTGCGAAAAGTGGTTTTTCCACACGAATACAAGTGCAAAAGTGGTTTCCTGCACAAATACAAGTGCGAAAAGTGGTTTTTCAACGCTAACACAAGTGCGAAAAGTGGTATTTCAACACTATCACAAGTGCAAAAAGTGTTTTTTCCACACTAATACAAGTGCAAAAGTGGTTTCCTGCACCAACACAAGTGCGAAAAGTGGTTTTTCAACACTAACACAAGTGCGAAAAGTGGTTTTTCAACGCTAACACAAGTGCGAAAAGTGGTATTTCAACACTATCACAAGTGCAAAAAGTGTTTTTCCCACACTAATACAAGTGCAAAAGTGGTTTCCTGCACCAACACAAGTGCGAAAAGTGGTTTTTCAACACTAACACAAGTGCGAAAAGTGGTTTTTCACCACTAACACAAGTGCGAAAAGTGGTTTTTCAACACTATCACAAGTGCAAAAAGTGTTTTTTCCACACTAATACAAGTGCAAAAGTGGTTTCCTGCAGTAACACAAGTGCGAAAAGTGGTTTTTCAACACTAACACAAGTGCGAAAAGTGGTTTTTCAACACTAACACAAGTGCGAAAAGTGGTTTTTCAACACTAACACAAGTGCGAAAAGTTGTTTTTCAACACTAACACAAGTGTGAAAAGTGGTTTTTCCACACGAATACAAGTGCAAAAGTGGTTTCCTGCACCAATACAAGTGCGAAAAGTGGTTTTTCAACACTAACACAAGTGCGAAAAGTGGTTTTTCAACACTAACACAAGTGCGAAAAGTGTTTTTTCCACACTAATACAAGTGCAAAAGTGGTTTCCTGCACCAACACAAGTGCGAAAAGTGGTTTTTCAACACTAACACAAGTGCGAAAAGTGGTTTTTCAACACTAACACAAGTGCGAAAAGTGGTTTTTCAACACTAAGACAAGTGCGAAAAGTGTTTTTTCCACACTAATACAAGTGCAAAAGTGGTTTCCTGCACCAACACAAGTGCGAAAAGTGGTTTTTCAACACTAACACAAGTGCGAAAAGTGGTTTTTCAACACTATCACAAGTGCAAAAAGTGTTTTTTCCACACTAATACAAGTGCAAAAGTGGTTTCCTGCACTAACACAAGTGCGAAATGTGGTTTTTCAACACTAACACAAGTGCGAAAAGTGGTTTTTCAACACTAACACAAGTGCGAAAAGTGGTTTTTCCACACTAATACAAGTGCAAAAGTAGTTTCCTGCACCAACACAAGTGCGAAAAGTTGTTTTTCAACACTAACACAAGTGCGAAAAGTGGTTTTTCAACACTAACACAAGTGCGAAAAGTGGTTTTTCAACACTATCACAAGTGCAAAAAGTGTTTTTTCCACACGAATACAAGTGCAAAAGTGGTTTCCTGCACTAACACAAGTGCGAAAAGTGGTTTTTCAACACTAACACAAGTGCGAAAAGTGTTTTTTCAACACTAACACAAGTGCGAAAAGTGGTTTTTCAACACTAAGACAAGTGCGAAAAGTGTTTTTGCCACACTAATACAAGTGCAAAAGTGGTTTCCTGCACCAACACAAGTGCGAAAAGTGGTTTTTCAACACTAACACAAGTGCGAAAAGTGGTTTTTCAACGAACACAAGTGCGAAAAGTGGTTTTTCAACACTTACACAAGTGCGAAAAGTGGTTTTTCCACACTAATACAAGTGCAAAAGTGGTTTCCTGCACCAACACAAGTGCGAAAAGTGGTTTTTCAACACTAACACAAGTGCGAAAAGTGGTTTTTCAACACTAACACAAGTGCGAAAAGTGGTTTTTCAACACTATCACAAGTGCAAAAATTGTTTTTTCCACACTAATACAAGTGCAAAAGTGGTTTCCTGCACTAACACAAGTGCGAAAAGTGGTTTTTCAACACTAACACAAGTGCGAAAAGTGGTTTTTCAACACTAAGGCAAGTGCGAAAAGTGTTTTTTCCACACTAATACAAGTGCAAAAGTGGTTTCCTGCACCAACACAAGTGCGAAAAGTGGTTTTTCAACACGAACACAAGTGCGAAAAGTGGTTTTTCAACACGAACACAAGTGCGAAAAGTGGTTTTTCAACACTAACACAAGTGCGAAAAGTGGTTTTCCACACTAATACAAGTGCAAAAGTGGTTTCCTGCACCAACACAAGTGCGAAAAGTGGTTTTTCAACACTAACACAAGTGCGAAAAGTGGTTTTTCAACACTAACACAAGTGCGAAAAGTGGTTTTCCACACTAACACAAGTGCAAAAGTGGTTTCCTGCACCAACACAAGTGCGAAAAGTGGTTTTTCACACTAACATAAGTGCAAAAAGTGGTTTTCCACACTAACACAAGTGCAAAAGTGGTTTTCCTGCACCAACACAAGTGCGAAAAGTGGTTTTTCAAGACTAACATAAGTGCGAAAAGTGGTTTTTCAACACTAACACAAGTGCGAAAAGTGGTTTTTCAACACTAACACAAGTGCGAAAAGTGTTTTTTCCACACTAATACAAGTGCAAAAGTGGTTTCCTGCACCAACACAAGTGCGAAAAGTGGTTTTTCAACACTAACACAAGTGCGAAAAGTGGTTTTTCAACACTAACACAAGTGCGAAAAGTGGTTTTTCAACACTAAGACAAGTGCGAAAAGTGTTTTTTCCACACTAATACAAGTGCAAAAGTGGTTTCCTGCACAAACACAAGTGTGAAAAGTGGTTTTTCAACACTAACACAAGTGCGAAAAGTGGTTTTTCAACACTAACACAAGTGCGAAAAGTGGTTTTTCAACACTAATACAAGTGCAAAAGTGGTTTCCTGCACTAACAAAAGTGCGAAAAGTGGTTTTTCAACACTAACACAAGTGCGAAAAGTGGTTTTTCAACACTAACACAAGTGCGAAAAGTGGTTTTTCAACACTAACACAAGTGCGAAAAGTGGTTTTTCAACACTAAGACAAGTGCGGAAAGTGTTTTTTCCACACTAATACAACTGCAAAAGTGGTTTCCTGCACCCCACACAAGTGCGAAAAGTGGTTTTTCAACACTAACACAAGTGCGAAGAGTGGTTTTTCAACACTAACACAAGTGCAAAAAGTGGTTTTTCAACACTATCACAAGTGCAAAAAGTGTTTTTTCCACACTAATACAAGTGCAAAAGTGGTTTCCTGCACTAACAAAAGTGCGAAAAGTGGTTTTTCAACACTAACACAAGTGCGAAAAGTGGTTTTTCAACACTAACACAAGTGCGAAAAGTGGTTTTTCAACACTAACACAAGTGCGAAAAGTGGTTTTTCAACACTAAGACAAGTGCGGAAAGTGTTTTTTCCACACTAATACAACTGCAAAAGTGGTTTCCTGCACCCCACACAAGTGCGAAAAGTGGTTTTTCAACACTAACACAAGTGCGAAGAGTGGTTTTTCAACACTAACACAAGTGCAAAAAGTGGTTTTTCAACACTATCACAAGTGCAAAAAGTGTTTTTTCCACACTAATACAAGTGCAAAAGTGGTTTCCTGCACTAACACAAGTGCGAAAAGTGGTTTTTCAACACTAACACAAGTGCGAAAAGTGGTTTTTCAACACTAACACAAGTGCGAAAAGTGGTTTTTCAACACTAAGACAAGTGCGAAAAGTGTTTTTTCCACACTAATACAAGTGCAAAAGTGGTTTCCTGCACAAACACAAGTGCGACAAGTGGTTTTTCAACACTAACACAAGTGCGAAAAGTGGTTTTTCAACACTAACACAAGTGCGAAAAGTGGTTTTTCAACACTAACACAAGTGCGAAAAGTGGTTTTTCAACACTAACACAAGTGCGAAAAGTTGTTTTTCAACACTAACACAAGTGCGAAAAGTGGTTTTTCCACACGAATACAAGTGCAAAAGTGGTTTCCTGCACAAATACAAGTGCGAAAAGTGGTTTTTCAACGCTAACACAAGTGCGAAAAGTGGTATTTCAACACTATCACAAGTGCAAAAAGTGTTTTTTCCACACTAATACAAGTGCAAAAGTGGTTTCCTGCACCAACACAAGTGCGAAAAGTGGTTTTTCAACACTAACACAAGTGCGAAAAGTGGTTTTTCAACGCTAACACAAGTGCGAAAAGTGGTATTTCAACACTATCACAAGTGCAAAAAGTGTTTTTCCCACACTAATACAAGTGCAAAAGTGGTTTCTTGCACCAACACAAGTGCGAAAAGTGTTTTTTCAACACTAACACAAGTGCGAAAAGTGGTTTTTCACCACTAACACAAGTGCGAAAAGTGGTTTTTCAACACTATCACAAGTGCAAAAAGTGTTTTTTCCACACTAATACAAGTGCAAAAGTGGTTTCCTGCAGTAACACAAGTGCGAAAAGTGGTTTTTCAACACTAACACAAGTGCGAAAAGTGGTTTTTCAACACTAACACAAGTGCGAAAAGTGGTTTTTCAACACTAACACAAGTGCGAAAAGTTGTTTTTCAACACTAACACAAGTGTGAAAAGTGGTTTTTCCACACGAATACAAGTGCAAAAGTGGTTTCCTGCACCAATACAAGTGCGAAAAGTGGTTTTTCAACACTAACACAAGTGCGAAAAGTGGTTTTTCAACACTAACACAAGTGCGAAAAGTGTTTTTTCCACACTAATACAAGTGCAAAAGTGGTTTCCTGCACCAACACAAGTGCGAAAAGTGGTTTTTCAACACTAACACAAGTGCGAAAAGTGGTTTTTCAACACTAACACAAGTGCGAAAAGTGGTTTTTCAACACTAACACAAGTGCGAAAAGTGGTTTTTCCACACGAATACAAGTGCAAAAGTGGTTTCCTGCACAAATACAAGTGCGAAAAGTGGTTTTTCAACGCTAACACAAGTGCGAAAAGTGGTATTTCAACACTATCACAAGTGCAAAAAGTGTTTTTTCCACACTAATACAAGTGCAAAAGTGGTTTCCTGCACCAACACAAGTGCGAAAAGTGGTTTTTCAACACTAACACAAGTGCGAAAAGTGGTTTTTCAACGCTAACACAAGTGCGAAAAGTGGTATTTCAACACTATCACAAGTGCAAAAAGTGTTTTTTCCACACTAATACAAGTGCAAAAGTGGTTTCCTGCACCAACACAAGTGCGAAAAGTGGTTTTTCAACACTAACACAAGTGCGAAAAGTGGTTTTTCAACGCTAACACAAGTGCGAAAAGTGGTATTTCAACACTATCACAAGTGCAAAAAGTGTTTTTCCCACACTAATACAAGTGCAAAAGTGGTTTCTTGCACCAACACAAGTGCGAAAAGTGTTTTTTCAACACTAACACAAGTGCGAAAAGTGGTTTTTCACCACTAACACAAGTGCGAAAAGTGGTTTTTCAACACTATCACAAGTGCAAAAAGTGTTTTTTCCACACTAATACAAGTGCAAAAGTGGTTTCCTGCAGTAACACAAGTGCGAAAAGTGGTTTTTCAACACTAACACAAGTGCGAAAAGTGGTTTTTCAACACTAACACAAGTGCGAAAAGTGGTTTTTCAACACTAACACAAGTGCGAAAAGTTGTTTTTCAACACTAACACAAGTGTGAAAAGTGGTTTTTCCACACGAATACAAGTGCAAAAGTGGTTTCCTGCACCAATACAAGTGCGAAAAGTGGTTTTTCAACACTAACACAAGTGCGAAAAGTGGTTTTTCAACACTAACACAAGTGCGAAAAGTGTTTTTTCCACACTAATACAAGTGCAAAAGTGGTTTCCTGCACCAACACAAGTGCGAAAAGTGGTTTTTCAACACTAACACAAGTGCGAAAAGTGGTTTTTCAACACTAACACAAGTGCGAAAAGTGGTTTTTCAACACTAAGACAAGTGCGAAAAGTGTTTTTTCCACACTAATACAAGTGCAAAAGTGGTTTCCTGCACCAACACAAGTGCGAAAAGTGGTTTTTCAACACTAACACAAGTGCGAAAAGTGGTTTTTCAACACTATCACAAGTGCAAAAAGTGTTTTTTCCACACTAATACAAGTGCAAAAGTGGTTTCCTGCACTAACACAAGTGCGAAATGTGGTTTTTCAACACTAACACAAGTGCGAAAAGTGGTTTTTCAACACTAACACAAGTGTGAAAAGTGGTTTTTCCACACTAATACAAGTGCAAAAGTAGTTTCCTGCACCAACACAAGTGCGAAAAGTTGTTTTTCAACACTAACACAAGTGCGAAAAGTGGTTTTTCAACACTAACACAAGTGCGAAAAGTGGTTTTTCAACACTATCACAAGTGCAAAAAGTGTTTTTTCCACACGAATACAAGTGCAAAAGTGGTTTCCTGCACTAACACAAGTGCGAAAAGTGGTTTTTCAACACTAACACAAGTGCGAAAAGTGTTTTTTCAACACTAACACAAGTGCGAAAAGTGGTTTTTCAACACTAAGACAAGTGCGAAAAGTGTTTTTTCCACACTAATACAAGTGCAAAAGTGGTTTCCTGCACCAACACAAGTGCGAAAAGTGGTTTTTCAACACTAACACAAGTGCGAAAAGTGGTTTTTCAACGAACACAAGTGCGAAAAGTGGTTTTTCAACACTTACACAAGTGCGAAAAGTGGTTTTTCCACACTAATACAAGTGCAAAAGTGGTTTCCTGCACCAACACAAGTGCGAAAAGTGGTTTTTCAACACTAACACAAGTGCGAAAAGTGGTTTTTCAACACTTACACAAGTGCGAAAAGTGGTTTTTCCACACTAACACAAGTGCAAAAGTGGTTTCCTGCACCAACACAAGTGCGAAAAGTGGTTTTTCAACACTAACACAAGTGCGAAAAGTGGTTTTTCAACACTAACACAAGTGCGAAAAGTGGTTTTTCAACACTAACACAAGTGTGAAAAGTGGGTTTTCCACATTAATACAAGTGCAAAAGTGGTTTCCTGCACCAACACAAGTGCGAAAAGTGGTTTTTCAACACTAACACAAGTGCGAAAATTGGTTTTTCAACACTAACACAAGTGCGAAAAGTGGTTTTTCAACACTAACACAAGTGCGAAAAGTTGTTTTTCAACACTAACACAAGTGTGAAAAGTGGTTTTTCCACACGAATACAAGTGCAAAAGTGGTTTCCTGCACCAATACAAGTGCGAAAAGTGGTTTTTCAATGCTAACACAAGTGCGAAAAGTGGTATTTCAACACTATCACCAGTGCAAAAAGTGTTTTTTCCACACTAATACAAGTGCAAAAGTGGTTTCCTGCACCAACACAAGTGCGAAAAGTGGTTTTTCAACACTAACACAAGTGCGAAAAGTGGTTTTTCAACACTAACACAAGTGCGAAAAGTGGTTTTTCACACTAACACAAGAGTGCAAAAAGTGGTTTTCCACACTAACACAAGTGCAAAAGTGGTTTTCCTGCACCAACACAAGTGCGAAAAGTGGTTTTTCAAGACTAACATAAGTGCGAAAAGTGGTTTTCAACACTAACACAAGTGCGAAAAGTGTTTTTTCCACACTAATACAAGTGCAAAAGTGGTTTCCTGCACCAACACAAGTGCGAAAAGTGGTTTTTCAACACTAACACAAGTGCGAAAAGTGGTTTTTCAACACTAACACAAGTGCGAAAAGTGTTTTTTCCACACTAATACAAGTGCAAAAGTGGTTTCCTGCACAAACACAAGTGTGAAAAGTGGTTTTTCAACACTAACACAAGTGCGAAAAGTGGTTTTTCAACACTAACACAAGTGCGAAAAGTGGTTTTTCAACAGTAACACAAGTGCGAAAAGTGTTTTTTCCACACTAATACAAGTGCAAAAGTGGTTTCCTGCACTAACACAAGTGCGAAAAGTGGTTTTTCAACACTAACACAAGTGCGAAAAGTGGTTTTTCAACACTAACACAAGTGCGAAAAGTGGTTTTTCAACACTAAGACAAGTGCGAAAAGTGTTTTTTCCACACTAATACAACTGCAAAAGTGGTTTCCTGCACCAACACAAGTGCGAAAAGTGGTTTTTCAACACTAACACAAGTGCGAAGAGTGGTTTTTCAACACTAACACAAGTGCAAAAAGTGGTTTTTCAACACTATCACAAGTGCAAAAAGTGTTTTTTCCACACTAATACAAGTGCAAAAGTGGTTTCCTGCACTAACACAAGTGCGAAAAGTGGTTTTTCAACACTAACACAAGTGCGAAAAGTGGTTTTTCAACACTAACACAAGTGCGAAAAGTGGTTTTTCAACACTAAGACAAGTGCGAAAGGTGTTTTTTCCACACTAATACAAGTGCAAAAGTGGTTTCCTGCACAAACACAAGTGCGACAAGTGGTTTTTCAACACTAACACAAGTGCGAAAAGTGGTTTTTCACACTAACACAAGTGCGAAAAGTGGTTTTTCAACACTAACACAAGTGCGAAAAGTGGTTTTTCAACACTAACAGAAGTGCGAAAAGTTGTTTTTCAACACTAACACAAGTGCGAAAAGTGGTTTTTCCACACGAATACAAGTGCAAAAGTGGTTTCCTGCACAAATACAAGTGCGAAAAGTGGTTTTTCAACGCTAACACAAGTGCGAAAAGTGGTATTTCAACACTATCACAAGTGCAAAAAGTGTTTTTTCCACACTAATACAAGTGCAAAAGTGGTTTCCTGCACCAACACAAGTGCGAAAAGTGGTTTTTCAACACTAACACAAGTGCGAAAAGTGGTTTTTCAACGCTAACACAAGTGCGAAAAGTGGTATTTCAACACTATCACAAGTGCAAAAAGTGTTTTTCCCACACTAATACAAGTGCAAAAGTGGTTTCCTGCACCAACACAAGTGCGAAAAGTGGTTTTTCAACACTAACACAAGTGCGAAAAGTGGTTTTTCACCACTAACACAAGTGCGAAAAGTGGTTTTTCAACACTATCACAAGTGCAAAAAGTGTTTTTTCCACACTAATACAAGTGCAAAAGTGGTTTCCTGCAGTAACACAAGTGCGAAAAGTGGTTTTTCAACACTAACACAAGTGCGAAAAGTGGTTTTTCAACACTAACACAAGTGCGAAAAGTGGTTTTTCAACACTAACACAAGTGCGAAAAGTTGTTTTTCAACACTAACACAAGTGTGAAAAGTGGTTTTTCCACACGAATACAAGTGCAAAAGTGGTTTCCTGCACCAATACAAGTGCGAAAAGTGGTTTTTCAACACTAACACAAGTGCGAAAAGTGGTTTTTCAACACTAACACAAGTGCGAAAAGTGTTTTTTCCACACTAATACAAGTGCAAAAGTGGTTTCCTGCACCAACACAAGTGCGAAAAGTGGTTTTTCAACACTAACACAAGTGCGAAAAGTGGTTTTTCAACACTAACACAAGTGCGAAAAGTGGTTTTTCAACACTAAGACAAGTGCGAAAAGTGTTTTTTCCACACTAATACAAGTGCAAAAGTGGTTTCCTGCACCAACACAAGTGCGAAAAGTGGTTTTTCAACACTAACACAAGTGCGAAAAGTGGTTTTTCAACACTATCACAAGTGCAAAAAGTGTTTTTTCCACACTAATACAAGTGCAAAAGTGGTTTCCTGCACTAACACAAGTGCGAAATGTGGTTTTTCAACACTAACACAAGTGCGAAAAGTGGTTTTTCAACACTAACACAAGTGCGAAAAGTGGTTTTTCCACACTAATACAAGTGCAAAAGTAGTTTCCTGCACCAACACAAGTGCGAAAAGTTGTTTTTCAACACTAACACAAGTGCGAAAAGTGGTTTTTCAACACTAACACAAGTGCGAAAAGTGGTTTTTCAACACTATCACAAGTGCAAAAAGTGTTTTTTCCACACGAATACAAGTGCAAAAGTGGTTTCCTGCACTAACACAAGTGCGAAAAGTGGTTTTTCAACACTAACACAAGTGCGAAAAGTGTTTTTTCAACACTAACACAAGTGCGAAAAGTGGTTTTTCAACACTAAGACAAGTGCGAAAAGTGTTTTTGCCACACTAATACAAGTGCAAAAGTGGTTTCCTGCACCAACACAAGTGCGAAAAGTGGTTTTTCAACACTAACACAAGTGCGAAAAGTGGTTTTTCAACGAACACAAGTGCGAAAAGTGGTTTTTCAACACTTACACAAGTGCGAAAAGTGGTTTTTCCACACTAATACAAGTGCAAAAGTGGTTTCCTGCACCAACACAAGTGCGAAAAGTGGTTTTTCAACACTAACACAAGTGCGAAAAGTGGTTTTTCAACACTAACACAAGTGCGAAAAGTGGTTTTTCAACACTATCACAAGTGCAAAAATTGTTTTTTCCACACTAATACAAGTGCAAAAGTGGTTTCCTGCACTAACACAAGTGCGAAAAGTGGTTTTTCAACACTAACACAAGTGCGAAAAGTGGTTTTTCAACACTAAGGCAAGTGCGAAAAGTGTTTTTTCCACACTAATACAAGTGCAAAAGTGGTTTCCTGCACCAACACAAGTGCGAAAAGTGGTTTTTCAACACGAACACAAGTGCGAAAAGTGGTTTTTCAACACGAACACAAGTGCGAAAAGTGGTTTTTCAACACTAACACAAGTGCGAAAAGTGGTTTTCCACACTAATACAAGTGCAAAAGTGGTTTCCTGCACCAACACAAGTGCGAAAAGTGGTTTTTCAACACTAACACAAGTGCGAAAAGTGGTTTTTCAACACTAACACAAGTGCGAAAAGTGGTTTTCCACACTAACACAAGTGCAAAAGTGGTTTCCTGCACCAACACAAGTGCGAAAAGTGGTTTTTCACACTAACATAAGTGCAAAAAGTGGTTTTCCACACTAACACAAGTGCAAAAGTGGTTTTCCTGCACCAACACAAGTGCGAAAAGTGGTTTTTCAAGACTAACATAAGTGCGAAAAGTGGTTTTTCAACACTAACACAAGTGCGAAAAGTGGTTTTTCAACACTAACACAAGTGCGAAAAGTGTTTTTTCCACACTAATACAAGTGCAAAAGTGGTTTCCTGCACCAACACAAGTGCGAAAAGTGGTTTTTCAACACTAACACAAGTGCGAAAAGTGGTTTTTCAACACTAACACAAGTGCGAAAAGTGGTTTTTCAACACTAAGACAAGTGCGAAAAGTGTTTTTTCCACACTAATACAAGTGCAAAAGTGGTTTCCTGCACAAACACAAGTGTGAAAAGTGGTTTTTCAACACTAACACAAGTGCGAAAAGTGGTTTTTCAACACTAACACAAGTGCGAAAAGTGGTTTTTCAACACTAATACAAGTGCAAAAGTGGTTTCCTGCACTAACAAAAGTGCGAAAAGTGGTTTTTCAACACTAACACAAGTGCGAAAAGTGGTTTTTCAACACTAACACAAGTGCGAAAAGTGGTTTTTCAACACTAACACAAGTGCGAAAAGTGGTTTTTCAACACTAAGACAAGTGCGGAAAGTGTTTTTTCCACACTAATACAACTGCAAAAGTGGTTTCCTGCACCCCACACAAGTGCGAAAAGTGGTTTTTCAACACTAACACAAGTGCGAATAGTGGTTTTTCAACACTAACACAAGTGCAAAAAGTGGTTTTTCAACACTATCACAAGTGCAAAAAGTGTTTTTTCCACACTAATACAAGTGCAAAAGTGGTTTCCTGCACTAACAAAAGTGCGAAAAGTGGTTTTTCAACACTAACACAAGTGCGAAAAGTGGTTTTTCAACACTAACACAAGTGCGAAAAGTGGTTTTTCAACACTAACACAAGTGCGAAAAGTGGTTTTTCAACACTAAGACAAGTGCGGAAAGTGTTTTTTCCACACTAATACAACTGCAAAAGTGGTTTCCTGCACCCCACACAAGTGCGAAAAGTGGTTTTTCAACACTAACACAAGTGCGAAGAGTGGTTTTTCAACACTAACACAAGTGCAAAAAGTGGTTTTTCAACACTATCACAAGTGCAAAAAGTGTTTTTTCCACACTAATACAAGTGCAAAAGTGGTTTCCTGCACTAACACAAGTGCGAAAAGTGGTTTTTCAACACTAACACAAGTGCGAAAAGTGGTTTTTCAACACTAACACAAGTGCGAAAAGTGGTTTTTCAACACTAAGACAAGTGCGAAAAGTGTTTTTTCCACACTAATACAAGTGCAAAAGTGGTTTCCTGCACAAACACAAGTGCGACAAGTGGTTTTTCAACACTAACACAAGTGCGAAAAGTGGTTTTTCAACACTAACACAAGTGCGAAAAGTGGTTTTTCAACACTAACACAAGTGCGAAAAGTGGTTTTTCAACACTAACACAAGTGCGAAAAGTTGTTTTTCAACACTAACACAAGTGCGAAAAGTGGTTTTTCCACACGAATACAAGTGCAAAAGTGGTTTCCTGCACAAATACAAGTGCGAAAAGTGGTTTTTCAACGCTAACACAAGTGCGAAAAGTGGTATTTCAACACTATCACAAGTGCAAAAAGTGTTTTCTCCACACTAATACAAGTGCAAAAGTGGTTTCCTGCACCAACACAAGTGCGAAAAGTGGTTTTTCAACACTAACACAAGTGCGAAAAGTGGTTTTTCAACGCTAACACAAGTGCGAAAAGTGGTATTTCAACACTATCACAAGTGCAAAAAGTGTTTTTCCCACACTAATACAAGTGCAAAAGTGGTTTCTTGCACCAACACAAGTGCGAAAAGTGGTTTTTCAACACTAACACAAGTGCGAAAAGTGGTTTTTCACCACTAACACAAGTGCGAAAAGTGGTTTTTCAACACTATCACAAGTGCAAAAAGTGTTTTTTCCACACTAATACAAGTGCAAAAGTGGTTTCCTGCAGTAACACAAGTGCGAAAAGTGGTTTTTCAACACTAACACAAGTGCGAAAAGTGGTTTTTCAACACTAACACAAGTGCGAAAAGTGGTTTTTCAACACTAACACAAGTGCGAAAAGTTGTTTTTCAACACTAACACAAGTGTGAAAAGTGGTTTTTCCACACGAATACAAGTGCAAAAGTGGTTTCCTGCACCAATACAAGTGCGAAAAGTGGTTTTTCAACACTAACACAAGTGCGAAAAGTGGTTTTTCAACACTAACACAAGTGCGAAAAGTGTTTTTTCCACACTAATACAAGTGCAAAAGTGGTTTCCTGCACCAACACAAGTGCGAAAAGTGGTTTTTCAACACTAACACAAGTGCGAAAAGTGGTTTTTCAACACTAACACAAGTGCGAAAAGTGGTTTTTCAACACTAAGACAAGTGCGAAAAGTGTTTTTTCCACACTAATACAAGTGCAAAAGTGGTTTCCTGCACCAACACAAGTGCGAAAAGTGGTTTTTCAACACTAACACAAGTGCGAAAAGTGGTTTTTCAACACTATCACAAGTGCAAAAAGTGTTTTTTCCACACTAATACAAGTGCAAAAGTGGTTTCCTGCACTAACACAAGTGCGAAATGTGGTTTTTCAACACTAACACAAGTGCGAAAAGTGGTTTTTCAACACTAACACAAGTGTGAAAAGTGGTTTTTCCACACTAATACAAGTGCAAAAGTAGTTTCCTGCACCAACACAAGTGCGAAAAGTTGTTTTTCAACACTAACACAAGTGCGAAAAGTGGTTTTTCAACACTAACACAAGTGCGAAAAGTGGTTTTTCAACACTATCACAAGTGCAAAAAGTGTTTTTTCCACACGAATACAAGTGCAAAAGTGGTTTCCTGCACTAACACAAGTGCGAAAAGTGGTTTTTCAACACTAACACAAGTGCGAAAAGTGTTTTTTCAACACTAACACAAGTGCGAAAAGTGGTTTTTCAACACTAAGACAAGTGCGAAAAGTGTTTTTTCCACACTAATACAAGTGCAAAAGTGGTTTCCTGCACCAACACAAGTGCGAAAAGTGGTTTTTCAACACTAACACAAGTGCGAAAAGTGGTTTTTCAACGAACACAAGTGCGAAAAGTGGTTTTTCAACACTTACACAAGTGCGAAAAGTGGTTTTTCCACACTAATACAAGTGCAAAAGTGGTTTCCTGCACCAACACAAGTGCGAAAAGTGGTTTTTCAACACTAACACAAGTGCGAAAAGTGGTTTTTCAACACTAACACAAGTGCGAAAAGTGGTTTTCCACACTAACACAAGTGCAAAAGTGGTTTCCTGCACCAACACAAGTGCGAAAAGTGGTTTTTCACACGAACACAAGTGCAAAAAGTGGTTTTCCACACTAACACAAGTGCAAAAGTGGTTTTCCTGCACCAACACAAGTGCGAAAAGTGGTTTTTCAAGACTAACATAAGTGCGAAAAGTGGTTTTTCAACACTAACACAAGTGCGAAAAGTGTTTTTTCCACACTAATACAAGTGCAAAAGTGGTTTCCTGCACCAACACAAGTGCGAAAAGTGGTTTTTCAACACTAACACAAGTGCGAAAAGTGGTTTTTCAACACTAACACAAGTGCGAAAAGTGTTTTTTCCACACTAATACAAGTGCAAAAGTGGTTTCCTGCACAAACCCAAGTGTGAAAAGTGGTTTTTCAACACTAACACAAGTGCGAAAAGTGGTTTTTCAACACTAACACAAGTGCGAAAAGTGGTTTTTCAACACTAACACAAGTGCGAAAAGTGGTTTTTCAACACTAACACAAGTGCGAAAAGTGGTTTTTCAACACTAACACAAGTGCGAAAAGTGGTTTTTCAACACTAACACAAGTGCGAAAAGTGGTTTTTCAACACTAAGACAAGTGCGAAAAGTGTTTTTTCCACACTAATACAAGTGCAAAAGTGGTTTCCTGCACCAACACAAGTGCGAAAAGTGGTTTTTCAACACTAACACAAGTGCGAAAAGTGGTTTTTCAACACTATCACAAGTGCAAAAAGTGTTTTTTCCACACTAATACAAGTGCAAAAGTGGTTTCCTGCACTAACACAAGTGCGAAAAGTGGTTTTTCAACACTAACACAAGTGCGAAAAGTGGTTTTTCAACACTAAGACAAGTGCGAAAAGTGTTTTTTCCACACTAATACAAGTGCAAAAGTGGTTTCCTGCACAAACACAAGTGCGACAAGTGGTTTTTCAACACTAACACAAGTGCGAAAAGTGGTTTTTCAACACTAACACAAGTGCGAAAAGTGGTTTTTCAACACTAACACAAGTGTGAAAAGTGGTTTTTCCACATTAATACAAGTGCAAAAGTGGTTTCCTGCACCAACACAAGTGCGAAAAGTGGTTTTTCAACACTAACACAAGTGCGAAAATTGGTTTTTCAACACTAACACAAGTGCGAAAAGTGGTTTTTCAACACTAACACAAGTGCGAAAAGTTGTTTTTCAACACTAACACAAGTGTGAAAAGTGGTTTTTCAACACTAACACAAGTGCGAAAAGTGGTTTTTCAACACTAACACAAGTGCGAAAAGTTGTTTTTCAACACTAACACAAGTGTGAAAAGTGGTTTTTCAACACTAACACAAGTGCGAAAAGTTGTTTTTCAACACTAACACAAGTGTGAAAAGTGGTTTTTCAACACTAACACAAGTGCGAAAAGTGGTTTTTCAACACTAACACAAGTGCGAAAAGTTGTTTTTCAACACTAACACAAGTGTGAAAAGTGGTTTTTCAACACTAACACAAGTTCAAAAGTGGTTTCCTGCACCAACACAAGTGCCAAAAGTGGTTTTTCAACACTAACATAAGTGCGAAAAGTGGTTTTTCAACACGAACACAAGTGCGAAAAGTGGTTTTCCACACTAATACAAGTGCAAAAGTGGTTTTTCAACACTAACACAAGTGCGAAAAGTGGTTTTTCAACACTAACACAAGTGGGAAAAGTGGTTTTTCAACACTAAGACAGGTGCGAAAAGTGTTTTTTCCACACTAATACAACTGCAAAAGTGGTTTCCTGCACCAACACAAGTGCGAAAAGTGGTTTTTCAACACTAACACAAGTGCGAAGAGTGGTTTTTCAACACTAACACAAGTGCAAAAAGTGGTTTTTCAACACTATCACAAGTGCAAAAAGTGTTTTTTCCACACTAATACAAGTGCAAAAGTGGTTTCCTGCACTAACACAAGTGCGAAAAGTGGTTTTTCAACACTAACACAAGTGCGAAAAGTGGTTTTTCAACACTAACACAAGTGCGAAAAGTGGTTTTTCAACACTAAGACAAGTGCGAAAAGTGTTTTTTCCACACTAATACAAGTGCAAAAGTGGTTTCCTGCACAAACACAAGTGCGACAAGTGGTTTTTCAACACTAACACAAGTGCGAAAAGTGGTTTTTCAACACTAACACAAGTGCGAAAAGTGGTTTTTCAACACTAACACAAGTGCGAAAAGTGGTTTTTCAACACTAACACAAGTGCGAAAAGTTGTTTTTCAACACTAACACAAGTGCGAAAAGTGGTTTTTCCACACGAATACAAGTGCAAAAGTGGTTTCCTGCACAAATACAAGTGCGAAAAGTGGTTTTTCAACGCTAACACAAGTGCGAAAAGTGGTATTTCAACACTATCACAAGTGCAAAAAGTGTTTTTTCCACACTAATACAAGTGCAAAAGTGGTTTCCTGCACCAACACAAGTGCGAAAAGTGGTTTTTCAACACTAACACAAGTGCGAAAAGTGGTTTTTCAACGCTAACACAAGTGCGAAAAGTGGTATTTCAACACTATCACAAGTGCAAAAAGTGTTTTTCCCACACTAATACAAGTGCAAAAGTGGTTTCCTGCACCAACACAAGTGCGAAAAGTGGTTTTTCAACACTAACACAAGTGCGAAAAGTGGTTTTTCACCACTAACACAAGTGCGAAAAGTGGTTTTTCAACACTATCACAAGTGCAAAAAGTGTTTTTTCCACACTAATACAAGTGCAAAAGTGGTTTCCTGCAGTAACACAAGTGCGAAAAGTGGTTTTTCAACACTAACACAAGTGCGAAAAGTGGTTTTTCAACTCTAACACAAGTGCGAAAAGTGGTTTTTCAACACTAACACAAGTGCGAAAAGTTGTTTTTCAACACTAACACAAGTGTGAAAAGTGGTTTTTCCACACGAATACAAGTGCAAAAGTGGTTTCCTGCACCAATACAAGTGCGAAAAGTGGTTTTTCAACACTAACACAAGTGCGAAAAGTGGTTTTTCAACACTAACACAAGTGCGAAAAGTGTTTTTTCCACACTAATACAAGTGCAAAAGTGGTTTCCTGCACCAACACAAGTGCGAAAAGTGGTTTTTCAACACTAACACAAGTGCGAAAAGTGGTTTTTCAACACTAACACAAGTGCGAAAAGTGGTTTTTCAACACTAAGACAAGTGCGAAAAGTGTTTTTTCCACACTAATACAAGTGCAAAAGTGGTTTCCTGCACCAACACAAGTGCGAAAAGTGGTTTTTCAACACTAACACAAGTGCGAAAAGTGGTTTTTCAACACTATCACAAGTGCAAAAAGTGTTTTTTCCACACTAATACAAGTGCAAAAGTGGTTTCCTGCACTAACACAAGTGCGAAATGTGGTTTTTCAACACTAACACAAGTGCGAAAAGTGGTTTTTCAACACTAACACAAGTGCGAAAAGTGGTTTTTCAACACTATCACAAGTGCAAAAAGTGTTTTTTCCACACGAATACAAGTGCAAAAGTGGTTTCCTGCACTAACACAAGTGCGAAAAGTTGTTTTTCAACACTAACACAAGTGCGAAAAGTGGTTTTTCAACACTAACACAAGTGCGAAAAGTGGTTTTTCAACACTATCACAAGTGCAAAAAGTGTTTTTTCCACACGAATACAAGTGCAAAAGTGGTTTCCTGCACTAACACAAGTGCGAAAAGTGGTTTTTCAACACTAACACAAGTGCGAAAAGTGTTTTTTCAACACTAACACAAGTGCGAAAAGTGGTTTTTCAACACTAAGACAAGTGCGAAAAGTGTTTTTTCCACACTAATACAAGTGCAAAAGTGGTTTCCTGCACCAACACAAGTGCGAAAAGTGGTTTTTCAACACTAACACAAGTGCGAAAAGTGGTTTTTCAACGAACACAAGTGCGAAAAGTGGTTTTTCAACACTTACACAAGTGCGAAAAGTGGTTTTTCCACACTAATACAAGTGCAAAAGTGGTTTCCTGCACCAACACAAGTGCGAAAAGTGGTTTTTCAACACTAACACAAGTGCGAAAAGTGGTTTTTCAACACTAACACAAGTGCGAAAAGTGGTTTTCCACACTAACACAAGTGCAAAAGTGGTTTCCTGCACCAACACAAGTGCGAAAAGTGGTTTTTCACACTAACACAAGTGCAAAAAGTGGTTTTCCACACTAACACAAGTGCAAAAGTGGTTTTCCTGCACCAACACAAGTGCGAAAAGTGGTTTTTCAAGACTAACATAAGTGCGAAAAGTGGTTTTTCAACACTAACACAAGTGCGAAAAGTGTTTTTTCCACACTAATACAAGTGCAAAAGTGGTTTCCTGCACCAACACAAGTGCGAAAAGTGGTTTTTCAACACTAACACAAGTGCGAAAAGTGGTTTTTCAACACTAACACAAGTGCGAAAAGTGGTTTTTCAACACTAAGACAAGTGCGAAAAGTGTTTTTTCCACACTAATACAAGTGCAAAAGTGGTTTCCTGCACCAACACAAGTGCGAAAAGTGGTTTTTCAACACTAACACAAGTGCGAAAAGTGGTTTTTCAACACTATCACAAGTGCAAAAAGTGTTTTTTCCACACTAATACAAGTGCAAAAGTGGTTTCCTGCACTAACACAAGTGCGAAATGTGGTTTTTCAACACTAACACAAGTGCGAAAAGTGGTTTTTCAACACTAACACAAGTGTGAAAAGTGGTTTTTCCACACTAATACAAGTGCAAAAGTAGTTTCCTGCACCAACACAAGTGCGAAAAGTTGTTTTTCAACACTAACACAAGTGCGAAAAGTGGTTTTTCAACACTAACACAAGTGCGAAAAGTGGTTTTTCAACACTATCACAAGTGCAAAAAGTGTTTTTTCCACACGAATACAAGTGCAAAAGTGGTTTCCTGCACTAACACAAGTGCGAAAAGTGGTTTTTCAACACTAACACAAGTGCGAAAAGTGTTTTTTCAACACTAACACAAGTGCGAAAAGTGGTTTTTCAACACTAAGACAAGTGCGAAAAGTGTTTTTTCCACACTAATACAAGTGCAAAAGTGGTTTCCTGCACCAACACAAGTGCGAAAAGTGGTTTTTCAACACTAACACAAGTGCGAAAAGTGGTTTTTCAACGAACACAAGTGCGAAAAGTGGTTTTTCAACACTTACACAAGTGCGAAAAGTGGTTTTTCCACACTAATACAAGTGCAAAAGTGGTTTCCTGCACCAACACAAGTGCGAAAAGTGGTTTTTCAACACTAACACAAGTGCGAAAAGTGGTTTTTCAACACTAACACAAGTGCGAAAAGTGGTTTTCCACACTAACACAAGTGCAAAAGTGGTTTCCTGCACCAACACAAGTGCGAAAAGTGGTTTTTCACACGAACACAAGTGCAAAAAGTGGTTTTCCACACTAACACAAGTGCAAAAGTGGTTTTCCTGCACCAACACAAGTGCGAAAAGTGGTTTTTCAAGACTAACATAAGTGCGAAAAGTGGTTTTTCAACACTAACACAAGTGCGAAAAGTGTTTTTTCCACACTAATACAAGTGCAAAAGTGGTTTCCTGCACCAACACAAGTGCGAAAAGTGGTTTTTCAACACTAACACAAGTGCGAAAAGTGGTTTTTCAACACTAACACAAGTGCGAAAAGTGTTTTTTCCACACTAATACAAGTGCAAAAGTGGTTTCCTGCACAAACCCAAGTGTGAAAAGTGGTTTTTCAACACTAACACAAGTGCGAAAAGTGGTTTTTCAACACTAACACAAGTGCGAAAAGTGGTTTTTCAACACTAACACAAGTGCGAAAAGTGGTTTTTCAACACTAACACAAGTGCGAAAAGTGGTTTTTCAACACTAACACAAGTGCGAAAAGTGGTTTTTCAACACTAAGACAAGTGCGAAAAGTGTTTTTTCCACACTAATACAAGTGCAAAAGTGGTTTCCTGCACCAACACAAGTGCGAAAAGTGGTTTTTCAACACTAACACAAGTGCGAAAAGTGGTTTTTCAACACTATCACAAGTGCAAAAAGTGTTTTTTCCACACTAATACAAGTGCAAAAGTGGTTTCCTGCACTAACACAAGTGCGAAAAGTGGTTTTTCAACACTAACACAAGTGCGAAAAGTGGTTTTTCAACACTAAGACAAGTGCGAAAAGTGTTTTTTCCACACTAATACAAGTGCAAAAGTGGTTTCCTGCACAAACACAAGTGCGACAAGTGGTTTTTCAACACTAACACAAGTGCGAAAAGTGGTTTTTCAACACTAACACAAGTGCGAAAAGTGGTTTTTCAACACTAACACAAGTGTGAAAAGTGGTTTTGCCACATTAATACAAGTGCAAAAGTGGTTTCCTGCACCAACACAAGTGCGAAAAGTGGTTTTTCAACACTAACACAAGTGCGAAAATTGGTTTTTCAACACTAACACAAGTGCGAAAAGTGGTTTTTCAACACTAACACAAGTGCGAAAAGTTGTTTTTCAACACTAACACAAGTGTGAAAAGTGGTTTTTCAACACTAACACAAGTGCGAAAAGTGGTTTTTCAACACTAACACAAGTGCGAAAAGTTGTTTTTCAACACTAACACAAGTGTGAAAAGTGGTTTTTCAACACTAACACAAGTGCGAAAAGTTGTTTTTCAACACTAACACAAGTGTGAAAAGTGGTTTTTCAACACTAACACAAGTGCGAAAAGTGGTTTTTCAACACTAACACAAGTGCGAAAAGTTGTTTTTCAACACTAACACAAGTGTGAAAAGTGGTTTTTCAACACTAACACAAGTTCAAAAGTGGTTTCCTGCACCAACACAAGTGCCAAAAGTGGTTTTTCAACACTAACATAAGTGCGAAAAGTGGTTTTTCAACACGAACACAAGTGCGAAAAGTGGTTTTCCACACTAATACAAGTGCAAAAGTGGTTTTTCAACACTAACACAAGTGCGAAAAGTGGTTTTTCAACACTAACACAAGTGGGAAAAGTGGTTTTTCAACACTAAGACAAGTGCGAAAAGTGTTTTTTCCACACTAATACAACTGCAAAAGTGGTTTCCTGCACCAACACAAGTGCGAAAAGTGGTTTTTCAACACTAACACAAGTGCGAAGAGTGGTTTTTCAACACTAACACAAGTGCAAAAAGTGGTTTTTCAACACTATCACAAGTGCAAAAAGTGTTTTTTCCACACTAATACAAGTGCAAAAGTGGTTTCCTGCACTAACACAAGTGCGAAAAGTGGTTTTTCAACACTAACACAAGTGCGAAAAGTGGTTTTTCAACACTAACACAAGTGCGAAAAGTGGTTTTTCAACACTAAGACAAGTGCGAAAAGTGTTTTTTCCACACTAATACAAGTGCAAAAGTGGTTTCCTGCACAAACACAAGTGTGACAAGTGGTTTTTCAACACTAACACAAGTGCGAAAAGTGGTTTTTCAACACTAACACAAGTGCGAAAAGTGGTTTTTCAACACTAACACAAGTGCGAAAAGTGGTTTTTCAACACTAACACAAGTGCGAAAAGTTGTTTTTCAACACTAACACAAGTGCGAAAAGTGGTTTTTCCACACGAATACAAGTGCAAAAGTGGTTTCCTGCACAAATACAAGTGCGAAAAGTGGTTTTTCAACGCTAACACAAGTGCGAAAAGTGGTATTTCAACACTATCACAAGTGCAAAAAGTGTTTTTTCCACACTAATACAAGTGCAAAAGTGGTTTCCTGCACCAACACAAGTGCGAAAAGTGGTTTTTCAACACTAACACAAGTGCGAAAAGTGGTTTTTCAACGCTAACACAAGTGCGAAAAGTGGTATTTCAACACTATCACAAGTGCAAAAAGTGTTTTTCCCACACTAATACAAGTGCAAAAGTGGTTTCCTGCACCAACACAAGTGCGAAAAGTGGTTTTTCAACACTAACACAAGTGCGAAAAGTGGTTTTTCACCACTAACACAAGTGCGAAAAGTGGTTTTTCAACACTATCACAAGTGCAAAAAGTGTTTTTTCCACACTAATACAAGTGCAAAAGTGGTTTCCTGCAGTAACAAAGTGCGAAAAGTGGTTTTTCAACACTAACACAAGTGCGAAAAGTGGTTTTTCAACTCTAACACAAGTGCGAAAAGTGGTTTTTCAACACTAACACAAGTGCGAAAAGTTGTTTTTCAACACTAACACAAGTGTGAAAAGTGGTTTTTCCACACGAATACAAGTGCAAAAGTGGTTTCCTGCACCAATACAAGTGCGAAAAGTGGTTTTTCAACACTAACACAAGTGCGAAAAGTGGTTTTTCAACACTAACACAAGTGCGAAAAGTGTTTTTTCCACACTAATACAAGTGCAAAAGTGGTTTCCTGCACCAACACAAGTGCGAAAAGTGGTTTTTCAACACTAACACAAGTGCGAAAAGTGGTTTTTCAACACTAACACAAGTGCGAAAAGTGGTTTTTCAACACTAAGACAAGTGCGAAAAGTGTTTTTTCCACACTAATACAAGTGCAAAAGTGGTTTCCTGCACCAACACAAGTGCGAAAAGTGGTTTTTCAACACTAACACAAGTGCGAAAAGTGGTTTTTCAACACTATCACAAGTGCAAAAAGTGTTTTTTCCACACTAATACAAGTGCAAAAGTGGTTTCCTGCACTAACACAAGTGCGAAATGTGGTTTTTCAACACTAACACAAGTGCGAAAAGTGGTTTTTTCAACACTAACACAAGTGCGAAAAGTGGTTTTTCAACACTATCACAAGTGCAAAAAGTGTTTTTTCCACACGAATACAAGTGCAAAAGTGGTTTCCTGCACTAACACAAGTGCGAAAAGTTGTTTTTCAACACTAACACAAGTGCGAAAAGTGGTTTTTCAACACTAACACAAGTGCGAAAAGTGGTTTTTCAACACTATCACAAGTGCAAAAAGTGTTTTTTCCACACGAATACAAGTGCAAAAGTGGTTTCCTGCACTAACACAAGTGCGAAAAGTGGTTTTTCAACACTAACACAAGTGCGAAAAGTGTTTTTTCAACACTAACACAAGTGCGAAAAGTGGTTTTTCAACACTAAGACAAGTGCGAAAAGTGTTTTTTCCACACTAATACAAGTGCAAAAGTGGTTTCCTGCACCAACACAAGTGCGAAAAGTGGTTTTTCAACACTAACACAAGTGCGAAAAGTGGTTTTTCAACGAACACAAGTGCGAAAAGTGGTTTTTCAACACTTACACAAGTGCGAAAAGTGGTTTTTCCACACTAATACAAGTGCAAAAGTGGTTTCCTGCACCAACACAAGTGCGAAAAGTGGTTTTTCAACACTAACACAAGTGCGAAAAGTGGTTTTTCAACACTAACACAAGTGCGAAAAGTGGTTTTCCACACTAACACAAGTGCAAAAGTGGTTTCCTGCACCAACACAAGTGCGAAAAGTGGTTTTTCACACTAACACAAGTGCAAAAAGTGGTTTTCCACACTAACACAAGTGCAAAAGTGGTTTTCCTGCACCAACACAAGTGCGAAAAGTGGTTTTTCAAGACTAACATAAGTGCGAAAAGTGGTTTTTCAACACTAACACAAGTGCGAAAAGTGTTTTTTCCACACTAATACAAGTGCAAAAGTGGTTTCCTGCACCAACACAAGTGCGAAAAGTGGTTTTTCAACACTAACACAAGTGCGAAAAGTGGTTTTTCAACACTAACACAAGTGCGAAAAGTGTTTTTTCCACACTAATACAAGTGCAAAAGTGGTTTCCTGCACAAACCCAAGTGTGAAAAGTGGTTTTTCAACACTAACACAAGTGCGAAAAGTGGTTTTTCAACACTAACACAAGTGCGAAAAGTGGTTTTTCAACAGTAACACAAGTGCGAAAAGTGTTTTTTCCACACTAATACAAGTGCAAAAGTGGTTTTTCAACACTAAGACAAGTGCGAAAAGTGTTTTTTCCACACTAATACAAGTGCAAAAGTGGTTTCCTGCACCAACACAAGTGCGAAAAGTGGTTTTTCAACACTAACACAAGTGCGAAAAGTGGTTTTTCAACACTAACACAAGTGCAAAAAGTGGTTTTTCAACACTATCACAAGTGCAAAAAGTGTTTTTTCCACACTAATACAAGTGCAAAAGTGGTTTCCTGCACTAACACAAGTGCGAAAAGTGGTTTTTCAACACTAACACAAGTGCGAAAAGTGGTTTTTCAACACTAAGACAAGTGCGAAAAGTGTTTTTTCCACACTAATACAAGTGCAAAAGTGGTTTCCTGCACAAACACAAGTGCGACAAGTGGTTTTTCAACACTAACACAAGTGCGAAAAGTGGTTTTTCAACACTAACACAAGTGCGAAAAGTGGTTTTTCAACACTAACACAAGTGTGAAAAGTGGTTTTTCCACATTAATACAAGTGCAAAAGTGGTTTCCTGCACCAACACAAGTGCGAAAAGTGGTTTTTCAACACTAACACAAGTGCGAAAATTGGTTTTTCAACACTAACACAAGTGCGAAAAGTGGTTTTTCAACACTAACACAAGTGCGAAAAGTTGTTTTTCAACACTAACACAAGTGTGAAAAGTGGTTTTTCAACACTAACACAAGTGCGAAAAGTGGTTTTCCCACACTAATACAAGTTCAAAAGTGGTTTCCTGCACCAACACAAGTGCCAAAAGTGGTTTTTCAACACTAACATAAGTGCGAAAAGTGGTTTTTCAACACTAACACAAGTGCGAAAAGTGGTTTTCCACACTAATACAAGTGCAAAAGTGGTTTCCTGCACCAACACAAGTGCGAAAAGTTGTTTTTCAACACTAACACAAGTGCGAAAAGTGGTTTTTCAACACTAACACAAGTGCGAAAAGTGGTTTTTCAACACTAACACAAGTGCGAAAAGTTGTTTTTCAACACTAACACAAGTGTGAAAAGTGGTTTTTCCACACGAATAGAAGTGCAAAAGTGGTTTCCTGCACCAATACAAGTGCGAAAAGTGGTTTTTCAACGCTAACACAAGTGCGAAAAGTGGTATTTCAACACTATCACAAGTGCAAAAAGTGTTTTTCCCACACTAATACAAGTGCAAAAGTGGTTTCCTGCACCAACACAAGTGCGAAAAGTGGTTTTTCAACACTAACACAAGTGCGAAAAGTGGTTTTTCACCACTAACACAAGTGCGAAAAGTGGTTTTTCAACACTATCACAAGTGCAAAAAGTGTTTTTTCCACACTAATACAAGTGCAAAAGTGGTTTCCTGCAGTAACACAAGTGCGAAAAGTGGTTTTTCAACACTAACACAAGTGCGAAAAGTGGTTTTTCAACACTAACACAAGTGCGAAAAGTGGTTTTTCAACACTAACACAAGTGCGAAAAGTTGTTTTTCAACACTAACACAAGTGTGAAAAGTGGTTTTTCCACACGAATACAAGTGCAAAAGTGGTTTCCTGCACCAATACAAGTGCGAAAAGTGGTTTTTCAACACTAACACAAGTGCGAAAAGTGGTTTTTCAACACTAACACAAGTGCGAAAAGTGTTTTTTCCACACTAATACAAGTGCAAAAGAGGTTTCCTGCACCAACACAAGTGCGAAAAGTGGTTTTTCAACACTAACACAAGTGCGAAAAGTGGTTTTTCAACACTAACACAAGTGCGAAAAGTGGTTTTTCAACACTAAGACAAGTGCGAAAAGTGTTTTTTCCACACTAATACAAGTGCAAAAGTGGTTTCCTGCACCAACACAAGTGCGAAAAGTGGTTTTTCAACACTAACACAAGTGCGAAAAGTGGTTTTTCAACACTATCACAAGTGCAAAAAGTGTTTTTTCCACACTAATACAAGTGCAAAAGTGGTTTCCTGCACTAACACAAGTGCGAAATGTGGTTTTTCAACACTAACACAAGTGCGAAAAGTGGTTTTTCAACACTAACACAAGTGCGAAAAGTGGTTTTTCAACACTATCACAAGTGCAAAAAGTGTTTTTTCCACACGAATACAAGTGCAAAAGTGGTTTCCTGCACTAACACAAGTGCGAAAAGTTGTTTTTCAACACTAACACAAGTGCGAAAAGTGGTTTTTCAACACTAACACAAGTGCGAAAAGTGGTTTTTCAACACTATCACAAGTGCAAAAAGTGTTTTTTCCACACGAATACAAGTGCAAAAGTGGTTTCCTGCACTAACACAAGTGCGAAAAGTGGTTTTTCAACACTAACACAAGTGCGAAAAGTGTTTTTTCAACACTAACACAAGTGCGAAAAGTGGTTTTTCAACACTAAGACAAGTGCGAAAAGTGTTTTTTCCACACTAATACAAGTGCAAAAGTGGTTTCCTGCACCAACACAAGTGCGAAAAGTGGTTTTTCAACACTAACACAAGTGCGAAAAGTGGTTTTTCAACGAACACAAGTGCGAAAAGTGGTTTTTCAACACTTACACAAGTGCGAAAAGTGGTTTTTCCACACTAATACAAGTGCAAAAGTGGTTTCCTGCACCAACACAAGTGCGAAAAGTGGTTTTTCAACACTAACACAAGTGCGAAAAGTGGTTTTTCAACACTAACACAAGTGCGAAAAGTGGTTTTCCACACTAACACAAGTGCAAAAGTGGTTTCCTGCACCAACACAAGTGCGAAAAGTGGTTTTTCACACTAACACAAGTGCAAAAAGTGGTTTTCCACACTAACACAAGTGCAAAAGTGGTTTTCCTGCACCAACACAAGTGCGAAAAGTGGTTTTTCAAGACTAACATAAGTGCGAAAAGTGGTTTTTCAACACTAACACAAGTGCGAAAAGTGTTTTTTCCACACTAATACAAGTGCAAAAGTGGTTTCCTGCACCAACACAAGTGCGAAAAGTGGTTTTTCAACACTAACACAAGTGCGAAAAGTGGTTTTTCAACACTAACACAAGTGCGAAAAGTGTTTTTTCCACACTAATACAAGTGCAAAAGTGGTTTCCTGCACAAACCCAAGTGTGAAAAGTGGTTTTTCAACACTAACACAAGTGCGAAAAGTGGTTTTTCAACACTAACACAAGTGCGAAAAGTGGTTTTTCAACAGTAACACAAGTGCGAAAAGTGTTTTTTCCACACTAATACAAGTGCAAAAGTGGTTTTTCAACACTAAGACAAGTGCGAAAAGTGTTTTTTCCACACTAATACAAGTGCAAAAGTGGTTTCCTGCACCAACACAAGTGCGAAAAGTGGTTTTTCAACACTAACACAAGTGCGAAAAGTGGTTTTTCAACACTAACACAAGTGCAAAAAGTGGTTTTTCAACACTATCACAAGTGCAAAAAGTGTTTTTTCCACACTAATACAAGTGCAAAAGTGGTTTCCTGCACTAACACAAGTGCGAAAAGTGGTTTTTCAACACTAACACAAGTGCGAAAAGTGGTTTTTCAACACTAAGACAAGTGCGAAAAGTGTTTTTTCCACACTAATACAAGTGCAAAAGTGGTTTCCTGCACAAACACAAGTGCGACAAGTGGTTTTTCAACACTAACACAAGTGCGAAAAGTGGTTTTTCAACACTAACACAAGTGCGAAAAGTGGTTTTTCAACACTAACACAAGTGCGAAAAGTGGTTTTTCAACACTAACACAAGTGCGAAAAGTGGTTTTTCAACACTAACACAAGTGCGAAAAGTGGTTTTTCAACAGTAACACAAGTGCGAAAAGTGTTTTTTCCACACTAATACAAGTGCAAAAGTGGTTTTTCAACACTAAGACAAGTGCGAAAAGTGTTTTTTCCACACTAATACAAGTGCAAAAGTGGTTTCCTGCACCAACACAAGTGCGAAAAGTGGTTTTTCAACACTAACACAAGTGCGAAAAGTGGTTTTTCAACACTAACACAAGTGCAAAAAGTGGTTTTTCAACACTATCACAAGTGCAAAAAGTGTTTTTTCCACACTAATACAAGTGCAAAAGTGGTTTCCTGCACTAACACAAGTGCGAAAAGTGGTTTTTCAACACTAACACAAGTGCGAAAAGTGGTTTTTCAACACTAAGACAAGTGCGAAAAGTGTTTTTTCCACACTAATACAAGTGCAAAAGTGGTTTCCTGCACAAACACAAGTGCGACAAGTGGTTTTTCAACACTAACACAAGTGCGAAAAGTGGTTTTTCAACACTAACACAAGTGCGAAAAGTGGTTTTTCAACACTAACACAAGTGTGAAAAGTGGTTTTTCCACATTAATACAAGTGCAAAAGTGGTTTCCTGCACCAACACAAGTGCGAAAAGTGGTTTTTCAACACTAACACAAGTGCGAAAATTGGTTTTTCAACACTAACACAAGTGCGAAAAGTGGTTTTTCAACACTAACACAAGTGCGAAAAGTTGTTTTTCAACACTAACACAAGTGTGAAAAGTGGTTTTTCAACACTAACACAAGTGCGAAAAGTGGTTTTTCAACACTATCACAAGTGCAAAAAGTGTTTTTTCCACACGAATACAAGTGCAAAAGTGGTTTCCTGCACTAACACAAGTGCGAAAAGTGGTTTTTCAACACTAACACAAGTGTGAAAAGTGGTTTTTCCACATTAATACAAGTGCAAAAGTGGTTTCCTGCACCAACACAAGTGCGAAAAGTGGTTTTTCAACACTAACACAAGTGCGAAAAGTGGTTTTTCAACACTATCACAAGTGCAAAAAGTGTTTTTTCCACACGAATACAAGTGCAAAAGTGGTTTCCTGCACTAACACAAGTGCGAAAAGTTGTTTTTCAACACTAACACAAGTGCGAAAAGTGGTTTTTCAACACTAACACAAGTGCGAAAAGTGGTTTTTCAACACTATCACAAGTGCAAAAAGTGTTTTTTCCACACGAATACAAGTGCAAAAGTGGTTTCCTGCACTAACACAAGTGCGAAAAGTGGTTTTTCAACACTAACACAAGTGCGAAAAGTGGTTTTTCAACGAACACAAGTGCGAAAAGTGGTTTTTCAACACTTACACAAGTGCGAAAAGTGGTTTTTCCACACTAATACAAGTGCAAAAGTGGTTTCCTGCACCAACACAAGTGCGAAAAGTGGTTTTTCAACACTAACACAAGTGCGAAAAGTGGTTTTTCAACACTAACACAAGTGCGAAAAGTGGTTTTCCACACTAACACAAGTGCAAAAGTGGTTTCCTGCACCAACACAAGTGCGAAAAGTGGTTTTTCACACTAACACAAGTGCAAAAAGTGGTTTTCCACACTAACACAAGTGCAAAAGTGGTTTTCCTGCACCAACACAAGTGCGAAAAGTGGTTTTTCAAGACTAACATAAGTGCGAAAAGTGGTTTTTCAACACTAACACAAGTGCGAAAAGTGTTTTTTCCACACTAATACAAGTGCAAAAGTGGTTTCCTGCACCAACACAAGTGCGAAAAGTGGTTTTTCAACACTAACACAAGTGCGAAAAGTGGTTTTTCAACACTAACACAAGTGCGAAAAGTGTTTTTTCCACACTAATACAAGTGCAAAAGTGGTTTCCTGCACAAACCCAAGTGTGAAAAGTGGTTTTTCAACACTAACACAAGTGCGAAAAGTGGTTTTTCAACACTAACACAAGTGCGAAAAGTGGTTTTTCAACAGTAACACAAGTGCGAAAAGTGTTTTTTCCACACTAATACAAGTGCAAAAGTGGTTTTTCAACACTAAGACAAGTGCGAAAAGTGTTTTTTCCACACTAATACAAGTGCAAAAGTGGTTTCCTGCACCAACACAAGTGCGAAAAGTGGTTTTTCAACACTAACACAAGTGCGAAAAGTGGTTTTTCAACACTAACACAAGTGCAAAAAGTGGTTTTTCAACACTATCACAAGTGCAAAAAGTGTTTTTTCCACACTAATACAAGTGCAAAAGTGGTTTCCTGCACTAACACAAGTGCGAAAAGTGGTTTTTCAACACTAACACAAGTGCGAAAAGTGGTTTTTCAACACTAAGACAAGCGCGAAAAGTGTTTTTTCCACACTAATACAAGTGCAAAAGTGGTTTCCTGCACAAACACAAGTGCGACAAGTGGTTTTTCAACACTAACACAAGTGCGAAAAGTGGTTTTTCAACACTAACACAAGTGCGAAAAGTGGTTTTTCAACACTAACACAAGTGCGAAAAGTGGTTTTTCAACACTAACACAAGTGCGAAAAGTGGTTTTTCAACACTAACACAAGTGCGAAAAGTGGTTTTTCAACAGTAACACAAGTGCGAAAAGTGTTTTTTCCACACTAATACAAGTGCAAAAGTGGTTTTTCAACACTAAGACAAGTGCGAAAAGTGTTTTTTCCACACTAATACAAGTGCAAAAGTGGTTTCCTGCACCAACACAAGTGCGAAAAGTGGTTTTTCAACACTAACACAAGTGCGAAAAGTGGTTTTTCAACACTAACACAAGTGCAAAAAGTGGTTTTTCAACACTATCACAAGTGCAAAAAGTGTTTTTTCCACACTAATACAAGTGCAAAAGTGGTTTCCTGCACTAACACAAGTGCGAAAAGTGGTTTTTCAACACTAACACAAGTGCGAAAAGTGGTTTTTCAACACTAAGACAAGTGCGAAAAGTGTTTTTTCCACACTAATACAAGTGCAAAAGTGGTTTCCTGCACAAACACAAGTGCGACAAGTGGTTTTTCAACACTAACACAAGTGCGAAAAGTGGTTTTTCAACACTAACACAAGTGCGAAAAGTGGTTTTTCAACACTAACACAAGTGTGAAAAGTGGTTTTTCCACATTAATACAAGTGCAAAAGTGGTTTCCTGCACCAACACAAGTGCGAAAAGTGGTTTTTCAACACTAACACAAGTGCGAAAATTGGTTTTTCAACACTAACACAAGTGCGAAAAGTGGTTTTTCAACACTAACACAAGTGCGAAAAGTTGTTTTTCAACACTAACACAAGTGTGAAAAGTGGTTTTTCAACACTAACACAAGTGCGAAAAGTGGTTTTCCCACACTAATACAAGTTCAAAAGTGGTTTCCTGCACCAACACAAGTGCCAAAAGTGGTTTTTCAACACTAACATAAGTGCGAAAAGTGGTTTTTCAACACTAACACAAGTGCGAAAAGTGGTTTTCCACACTAATACAAGTGCAAAAGTGGTTTCCTGCACCAACACAAGTGCGAAAAGTTGTTTTTCAACACTAACACAAGTGCGAAAAGTGGTTTTTCAACACTAACACAAGTGCGAAAAGTGGTTTTTCAACACTAACACAAGTGCGAAAAGTTGTTTTTCAACACTAACACAAGTGTGAAAAGTGGTTTTTCCACACGAATAGAAGTGCAAAAGTGATTTCCTGCACCAATACAAGTGCGAAAAGTGGTTTTTCAACGCTAACACAAGTGCGAAAAGTGGTATTTCAACAGTATCACAAGTGCAAAAAGTGTTTTTTCCACACTAATACAAGTGCAAAAGTGGTTTCCTGCACCAACACAAGTGCGAAAAGTTGTTTTTCAACACTAACACAAGTGCGAAAAGTGGTTTTTCAACACTAACACAAGTGCGAAAAGTGGTTTTTCAACACTAACACAAGCGCGAAAAGTTGTTTTTCAACACTAACACAAGTGTGAAAAGTGGTTTTTCCACACGAATACAAGTGCAAAAGTGGTTTCCTGCACCAATACAAGTGCGAAAAGTGGTTTTTCAACGCTAACACAAGTGCGAAAAGTGGTATTTCAACACTATCACAAGTGCAAAAAGTGTTTTTTCCACACTAATACAAGTGCAAAAGTGGTTTCCTGCACCAACACAAGTGCGAAAAGTGGTTTTTCAACACTAACACAAGTGCGAAAAGTGGTTTTTCAACACTAACACAAGTGCGAAAAGTGGTTTTTCAACACTAAGACAAGTGCGAAAAGTGTTTTTTCCACACTAATACAAGTGCAAAAGTGGTTTCCTGCACCAACACAAGTGCGAAAAGTGGTTTTTCAACACTAACACAAGTGCGAAAAGTGGTTTTTCAACACTAACACAAGTGCGAAAAGTGGTTTTTCCACACTAATACAAGTGCAAAAGTGGTTTCCTGTACCAACACAAGTGTGAAAAGTGGTTTTTCAACACTAACACAAGTGCGAAAAGTGGTTTTTCAACACTAACACAAGTGCGAAAAGTGGTTTTCCACACTAACACAAGTGCAAAAGTGGTTTCCTGCACCAACACAAGTGCGAAAAGTGGTTTTTCAACACTAACACAAGTGCAAAAAGTGGTTTTCCACACTAACACAAGTGCAAAAGTGGTTTTCCTGCACCAACACAAGTGCGAAAAGTGGTTTTTCAACACTAACATAAGTGCGAAAAGTGGTTTTTCAACACTAACACAAGTGCGAAAAGTGGTTTTTCAACACTAACACAAGTGCGAAAAGTGGTTTTTCAACACTAACACAAGTGCGAAAAGTGGTTTTTCAACACTAACACAAGTGCAAAAGTGGTTTCCTGCACAAACACAAGTGTGAAAAGTGGTTTTTCAACACTAACACAAGTGCGAAAAGTGGTTTTTCAACACTAACACAAGTGCGAAAAGTGGTTTTTCAACACTAACACAAGTGCGAAAAGTGTTTTTTCCACACTAATACAAGTGCAAAAGTGGTTTCCTGCACTAACACAAGTGCGAAAAGTGGTTTTTCAACACTAACACAAGTGCGAAAAGTGGTTTTTCAACACTAACACAAGTGCGAAAAGTGGTTTTTCAACACTAAGACAAGTGCGAAAAGTGTTTTTTCCACACTAATACAAGTGCAAAAGTGGTTTCCTGCACCAACACAAATGCGAAAAGTGGTTTTTCAACACTAACACAAGTGCGAAAAGTGGTTTTTCAACAATAACACAAGTGCGAAAAGTGGTTTTTCCACACTAATACAAGTGCAAAAGTGGTTTCCTGCACCAACACAAGTGCGAAAAGTGGTTTTTCAACACTAACACAAGTGCGAAAAGAGGTTTTTCAACACTAAGACAAGTGCGAAAAGTGTTTTTTCCACACTAATACAAGTGCAAAAGTGGTTTCATGCACCAACACAAGTGCGAAAAGTGGTTTTTCAACACGAACACAAGTGCGAAAAGTGGTTTTTCAACACTAACACAAGTGCGAAAAGTGGTTTTTCAACACTAACAGAAGTGCGAAAAGTGGTTTTTCCACACTAATACAAGTGCAAAAGTGGTTTCCTGCATCAACACAAGTGCCAAAAGTGGTTTTTCAACACGAACATAAGTGCGAAAAGTGGTTTTTCAACACTAACACAAGTGCGAAAAGTGGTTTTCCACACTAATACAAGTGCAAAAGTGGTTTACTGCACCAACACAAGTGCGAAAAGTTGTTTTTCAACACTAACACAAGTGCGAAAAGTAGTTTTTCAACACTAACACAAGTGCGAAAAGTGGTTTTTCAACACTAACACAAGTGCGAAAAGTGGTTTTTCAACACTAACACAAGTGCGAAAAGTTGTTTTTCAACACTAACACAAGTGCGAAAAGTGGTTTTTCCACACGAATACAAGTGCAAAAGTGGTTTCCTGCACCAATACAAGTGCGAAAAGTGGTTTTTCAACGCTAACACAAGTGCGAAAAGTGGTATTTCAACACTATCACAAGTGCAAAAAGTGTTTTTTCCACACTAATACAAGTGCAAAAGTGGTTTCCTGCACCAACACAAGTGCGAAAAGTGGTTTTTCAACGCTAACCCAAGTGCGAAAAGTGGTATTTCAACACTATCACAAGTGCAAAAAGTGTTTTTTCCACACTAATACAAGTGCAAAAGTGGTTTCCTGCACCAACACAAGTGCGAAAAGTGGTTTTTCAACACTAACACAAGTGCGAAAAGTGGTTTTTCAACACTAACACAAGTGCGAAAAGTGGTTTTTCAACACTATCACAAGTGCAAAAAGTGTTTTTTCCACACTAATACAAGTGCAAAAGTGGTTTCCTGCAGTAACACAAGTGCGAAAAGTGGTTTTTCAACACTAACACAAGTGTGAAAAGTGGTTTTTCAACACTAAGACAAGTGCGAAAAGTGTTTTTTCCACACTAACACAAGTGCAAAAGTGGTTTCCTGCACCAACACAAGTGCGAAAAGTGGTTTTTCAACACTAACACAAGTGCGAAAAGTGGTTTTTCAACACGAACACAAGTGCGAAAAGTGGTTTTTCAACACTAACACAAGTGCGAAAAGTGGTTTTTCCACACTTAATACAAGTGCAAAAGTGGTTTTCTGTACCAACACAAGTGCGAAAAGTGGTTTTTCAACACTAACACAAGTGCGAAAAGTGGTTTTTCAACACTAACAGAAGTGCGAAAAGTGGTTTTTCCACACTAATACAAGTGCAAAAGTGGTTTCCTGCATCAACACAAGTGCCAAAAGTGGTTTTTCAACACGAACATAAGTGCGAAAAGTGGTTTTTCAACACTAACACAAGTGCGAAAAGTGGTTTTCCACACTAATACAAGTGCAAAAGTGGTTTACTGCACCAACACAAGTGCGAAAAGTTGTTTTTCAACACTAACACAAGTGCGAAAAGTTGTTTTTCAACACTAACACAAGTGCGAAAAGTGGTTTTTCAACACTAACACAAGTGCGAAAAGTGGTTTTTCAACACTAACACAAGTGCGAAAAGTTGTTTTTCAACACTAACACAAGTGCGAAAAGTGGTTTTTCCACACGAATACAAGTGCAAAAGTGGTTTCCTGCACCAATACAAGTGCGAAAAGTGGTTTTTCAACGCTAACACAAGTGCGAAAAGTGGTATTTCAACACTATCACAAGTGCAAAAAGTGTTTTTTCCACACTAATACAAGTGCAAAAGTGGTTTCCTGCACCAACACAAGTGCGAAAAGTGGTTTTTCAACGCTAACCCAAGTGCGAAAAGTGGTATTTCAACACTATCACAAGTGCAAAAAGTGTTTTTTCCACACTAATACAAGTGCAAAAGTGGTTTCCTGCACCAACACAAGTGCGAAAAGTGGTTTTTCAACACTAACACAAGTGCGAAAAGTGGTTTTTCAACACTAACACAAGTGCGAAAAGTGGTTTTTCAACACTATCACAAGTGCAAAAAGTGTTTTTTCCACACTAATACAAGTGCAAAAGTGGTTTCCTGCAGTAACACAAGTGCGAAAAGTGGTTTTTCAACACTAACACAAGTGTGAAAAGTGGTTTTTCAACACTAAGACAAGTGCGAAAAGTGTTTTTTCCACACTAACACAAGTGCAAAAGTGGTTTCCTGCACCAACACAAGTGCGAAAAGTGGTTTTTCAACACTAACACAAGTGCGAAAAGTGGTTTTTCAACACGAACACAAGTGCGAAAAGTGGTTTTTCAACACTAACACAAGTGCGAAAAGTGGTTTTTCCACACTTAATACAAGTGCAAAAGTGGTTTTCTGTACCAACACAAGTGCGAAAAGTGGTTTTTCAACACTAACACAAGTGCGAAAAGTGGTTTTTCAACACTAACACAAGTGCGAAAAGTGGTTTTCCACACTAACACAAGTGCAAAAGTGGTTTCCTGCACAACACAAGTGCGAAAAGTGGTTTTTCACACTAACACAAGTGCAAAAAGTGGTTTTCCACACTAACACAAGTGCGAAAAGTGGTTTTTCAACACTAACACAAGTGCGAAAAGTGGTTTTTCCACACAAATACAATTTCAAAAGTGGTTTCCTGCACCAACACAAGTGCCAAAAGTGGTTTTTCAACACTAACATAAGTGTGAAAAGTGGTTTTTCAACACTAACACAGGTGCGAAAAGTGGTTTTCCACACTAATACAAGTGCAAAAGTGGTTTCCTGCACCAACACATGTGCGAAAATTTGTTTTTCAACATTAACACAAGTGCGAAAAGTGGTTTTTCAACACTAACACAAGTGCGAAAAGTGGTTTTTCAACACTAACACAAGTGCGAAAAGTTGTTTTTCAACACTAACACAAGTGTGAAAAGTGGTTTTTCCACACGAATACAAGTGCAAAGTGGTTTCCTGCACCAATACAAGTGCGAAAAGTGGTTTTTCAACGCTATCACAAGTGCGAAAAGTGGTATTTCAACACTATCACAAGTGCAAAAAGTGTTTTTTCCACACTAATACAAGTGCAAAAGTGGTTTCCTGCACCAACACAAGTGCGAAAAGTGGTTTTTCAACACTAACACAAGTGCGAAAAGTGGTTTTTCAACACTAACACAAGTGCAAAAAGTGTTTTTCCACACTAATACAAGTGCAAAAGTGGTTTCCTGCACTAACACAAGTGCGAAAAGTGGTTTTTCAACACTAACACAAGTGCGAAAAGTGGTTTTTCAACACTAACACAAGTGCGAAAAGTGGTTTTTCAACACTAACACAAGTGCGAAAAGTGGTTTTTCAACACTAAGACAAGTGCGAAAAGTGTTTTTTCCACACTAATACAAGTGCAAAAGTGGTTTCCTGCACCAACACAAGTGCGAAAAGTGGTTTTTCAACACTAACACAAGTGCGAAAAGTGGTTTTTCAACACGAACACAAGTGCGAAAAGTGGTTTTTCAACACTAACACAAGTGCGAAAAGTGGTTTTTCCACACTAATACAAGTGCAAAAGTGGTTTCCTGCACTAACACAAGTGCGAAAAGTGGTTTTTCAACACTAACACAAGTGCGAAAAGTGGTTTTTCAACACTAAGACAAGTGCGAAAAGTGTTTTTTCCACACTAATACAAGTGCAAAAGTGGTTTCCTGCACAAACACAAGTGCGACAAGTGGTTTTTCAACACTAACACAAGTGCGAAAAGTGGTTTTTCAACACTAACACAAGTGCGAAAAGTGGTTTTTCAACACTAACACAAGTGTGAAAAGTGGTTTTTCCACATTAATACAAGTGCAAAAGTGGTTTCCTGCACCAACACAAGTGCGAAAAGTGGTTTTTCAACACTAACACAAGTGCGAAAATTGGTTTTTCAACACTAACACAAGTGCGAAAAGTGGTTTTTCAACACTAACACAAGTGCGAAAAGTTGTTTTTCAACACTAACACAAGTGTGAAAAGTGGTTTTTCAACACTAACACAAGTGCGAAAAGTGGTTTTTCAACACTATCACAAGTGCAAAAAGTGTTTTTTCCACACGAATACAAGTGCAAAAGTGGTTTCCTGCACTAACACAAGTGCGAAAAGTGGTTTTTCAACACTAACACAAGTGTGAAAAGTGGTTTTTCCACATTAATACAAGTGCAAAAGTGGTTTCCTGCACCAACACAAGTGCGAAAAGTGGTTTTTCAACACTAACACAAGTGCGAAAAGTGGTTTTTCAACACTATCACAAGTGCAAAAAGTGTTTTTTCCACACGAATACAAGTGCAAAAGTGGTTTCCTGCACTAACACAAGTGCGAAAAGTTGTTTTTCAACACTAACACAAGTGCGAAAAGTGGTTTTTCAACACTAACACAAGTGCGAAAAGTGGTTTTTCAACACTATCACAAGTGCAAAAAGTGTTTTTTCCACACGAATACAAGTGCAAAAGTGGTTTCCTGCACTAACACAAGTGCGAAAAGTGGTTTTTCAACACTAACACAAGTGCGAAAAGTGGTTTTTCAACGAACACAAGTGCGAAAAGTGGTTTTTCAACACTTACACAAGTGCGAAAAGTGGTTTTTCCACACTAATACAAGTGCAAAAGTGGTTTCCTGCACCAACACAAGTGCGAAAAGTGGTTTTTCAACACTAACACAAGTGCGAAAAGTGGTTTTTCAACACTAACACAAGTGCGAAAAGTGGTTTTCCACACTAACACAAGTGCAAAAGTGGTTTCCTGCACCAACACAAGTGCGAAAAGTGGTTTTTCACACTAACACAAGTGCAAAAAGTGGTTTTCCACACTAACACAAGTGCAAAAGTGGTTTTCCTGCACCAACACAAGTGCGAAAAGTGGTTTTTCAAGACTAACATAAGTGCGAAAAGTGGTTTTTCAACACTAACACAAGTGCGAAAAGTGTTTTTTCCACACTAATACAAGTGCAAAAGTGGTTTCCTGCACCAACACAAGTGCGAAAAGTGGTTTTTCAACACTAACACAAGTGCGAAAAGTGGTTTTTCAACACTAACACAAGTGCGAAAAGTGTTTTTTCCACACTAATACAAGTGCAAAAGTGGTTTCCTGCACAAACCCAAGTGTGAAAAGTGGTTTTTCAACACTAACACAAGTGCGAAAAGTGGTTTTTCAACACTAACACAAGTGCGAAAAGTGGTTTTTCAACAGTAACACAAGTGCGAAAAGTGTTTTTTCCACACTAATACAAGTGCAAAAGTGGTTTTTCAACACTAAGACAAGTGCGAAAAGTGTTTTTTCCACACTAATACAAGTGCAAAAGTGGTTTCCTGCACCAACACAAGTGCGAAAAGTGGTTTTTCAACACTAACACAAGTGCGAAAAGTGGTTTTTCAACACTAACACAAGTGCAAAAAGTGGTTTTTCAACACTATCACAAGTGCAAAAAGTGTTTTTTCCACACTAATACAAGTGCAAAAGTGGTTTCCTGCACTAACACAAGTGCGAAAAGTGGTTTTTCAACACTAACACAAGTGCGAAAAGTGGTTTTTCAACACTAAGACAAGTGCGAAAAGTGTTTTTTCCACACTAATACAAGTGCAAAAGTGGTTTCCTGCACAAACACAAGTGCGACAAGTGGTTTTTCAACACTAACACAAGTGCGAAAAGTGGTTTTTCAACACTAACACAAGTGCGAAAAGTGGTTTTTCAACACTAACACAAGTGCGAAAAGTGGTTTTTCAACACTAACACAAGTGCGAAAAGTGGTTTTTCAACACTAACACAAGTGCGAAAAGTGGTTTTTCAACAGTAACACAAGTGCGAAAAGTGTTTTTTCCACACTAATACAAGTGCAAAAGTGGTTTTTCAACACTAAGACAAGTGCGAAAAGTGTTTTTTCCACACTAATACAAGTGCAAAAGTGGTTTCCTGCACCAACACAAGTGCGAAAAGTGGTTTTTCAACACTAACACAAGTGCGAAAAGTGGTTTTTCAACACTAACACAAGTGCAAAAAGTGGTTTTTCAACACTATCACAAGTGCAAAAAGTGTTTTTTCCACACTAATACAAGTGCAAAAGTGGTTTCCTGCACTAACACAAGTGCGAAAAGTGGTTTTTCAACACTAACACAAGTGCGAAAAGTGGTTTTTCAACACTAAGACAAGTGCGAAAAGTGTTTTTTCCACACTAATACAAGTGCAAAAGTGGTTTCCTGCACAAACACAAGTGCGACAAGTGGTTTTTCAACACTAACACAAGTGCGAAAAGTGGTTTTTCAACACTAACACAAGTGCGAAAAGTGGTTTTTCAACACTAACACAAGTGTGAAAAGTGGTTTTTCCACATTAATACAAGTGCAAAAGTGGTTTCCTGCACCAACACAAGTGCGAAAAGTGGTTTTTCAACACTAACACAAGTGCGAAAATTGGTTTTTCAACACTAACACAAGTGCGAAAAGTGGTTTTTCAACACTAACACAAGTGCGAAAAGTTGTTTTTCAACACTAACACAAGTGTGAAAAGTGGTTTTTCAACACTAACACAAGTGCGAAAAGTGGTTTTCCCACACTAATACAAGTTCAAAAGTGGTTTCCTGCACCAACACAAGTGCCAAAAGTGGTTTTTCAACACTAACATAAGTGCGAAAAGTGGTTTTTCAACACTAACACAAGTGCGAAAAGTGGTTTTCCACACTAATACAAGTGCAAAAGTGGTTTCCTGCACCAACACAAGTGCGAAAAGTTGTTTTTCAACACTAACACAAGTGCGAAAAGTGGTTTTTCAACACTAACACAAGTGCGAAAAGTGGTTTTTCAACACTAACACAAGTGCGAAAAGTTGTTTTTCAACACTAACACAAGTGTGAAAAGTGGTTTTTCCACACGAATAGAAGTGCAAAAGTGATTTCCTGCACCAATACAAGTGCGAAAAGTGGTTTTTCAACGCTAACACAAGTGCGAAAAGTGGTATTTCAACAGTATCACAAGTGCAAAAAGTGTTTTTTCCACACTAATACAAGTGCAAAAGTGGTTTCCTGCACCAACACAAGTGCGAAAAGTTGTTTTTCAACACTAACACAAGTGCGAAAAGTGGTTTTTCAACACTAACACAAGTGCGAAAAGTGGTTTTTCAACACTAACACAAGCGCGAAAAGTTGTTTTTCAACACTAACACAAGTGTGAAAAGTGGTTTTTCCACACGAATACAAGTGCAAAAGTGGTTTCCTGCACCAATACAAGTGCGAAAAGTGGTTTTTCAACGCTAACACAAGTGCGAAAAGTGGTATTTCAACACTATCACAAGTGCAAAAAGTGTTTTTTCCACACTAATACAAGTGCAAAAGTGGTTTCCTGCACCAACACAAGTGCGAAAAGTGGTTTTTCAACACTAACACAAGTGCGAAAAGTGGTTTTTCAACACTAACACAAGTGCGAAAAGTGGTTTTTCAACACTAAGACAAGTGCGAAAAGTGTTTTTTCCACACTAATACAAGTGCAAAAGTGGTTTCCTGCACCAACACAAGTGCGAAAAGTGGTTTTTCAACACTAACACAAGTGCGAAAAGTGGTTTTTCAACACTAACACAAGTGCGAAAAGTGGTTTTTCCACACTAATACAAGTGCAAAAGTGGTTTCCTGTACCAACACAAGTGTGAAAAGTGGTTTTTCAACACTAACACAAGTGCGAAAAGTGGTTTTTCAACACTAACACAAGTGCGAAAAGTGGTTTTCCACACTAACACAAGTGCAAAAGTGGTTTCCTGCACCAACACAAGTGCGAAAAGTGGTTTTTCAACACTAACACAAGTGCAAAAAGTGGTTTTCCACACTAACACAAGTGCAAAAGTGGTTTTCCTGCACCAACACAAGTGCGAAAAGTGGTTTTTCAACACTAACATAAGTGCGAAAAGTGGTTTTTCAACACTAACACAAGTGCGAAAAGTGGTTTTTCAACACTAACACAAGTGCGAAAAGTGGTTTTTCAACACTAACACAAGTGCGAAAAGTGGTTTTTCAACACTAACACAAGTGCAAAAGTGGTTTCCTGCACAAACACAAGTGTGAAAAGTGGTTTTTCAACACTAACACAAGTGCGAAAAGTGGTTTTTCAACACTAACACAAGTGCGAAAAGTGGTTTTTCAACACTAACACAAGTGCGAAAAGTGTTTTTTCCACACTAATACAAGTGCAAAAGTGGTTTCCTGCACTAACACAAGTGCGAAAAGTGGTTTTTCAACACTAACACAAGTGCGAAAAGTGGTTTTTCAACACTAACACAAGTGCGAAAAGTGGTTTTTCAACACTAAGACAAGTGCGAAAAGTGTTTTTTCCACACTAATACAAGTGCAAAAGTGGTTTCCTGCACCAACACAAATGCGAAAAGTGGTTTTTCAACACTAACACAAGTGCGAAAAGTGGTTTTTCAACAATAACACAAGTGCGAAAAGTGGTTTTTCCACACTAATACAAGTGCAAAAGTGGTTTCCTGCACCAACACAAGTGCGAAAAGTGGTTTTTCAACACTAACACAAGTGCGAAAAGAGGTTTTTCAACACTAAGACAAGTGCGAAAAGTGTTTTTTCCACACTAATACAAGTGCAAAAGTGGTTTCATGCACCAACACAAGTGCGAAAAGTGGTTTTTCAACACGAACACAAGTGCGAAAAGTGGTTTTTCAACACTAACACAAGTGCGAAAAGTGGTTTTTCAACACTAACAGAAGTGCGAAAAGTGGTTTTTCCACACTAATACAAGTGCAAAAGTGGTTTCCTGCATCAACACAAGTGCCAAAAGTGGTTTTTCAACACGAACATAAGTGCGAAAAGTGGTTTTTCAACACTAACACAAGTGCGAAAAGTGGTTTTCCACACTAATACAAGTGCAAAAGTGGTTTACTGCACCAACACAAGTGCGAAAAGTTGTTTTTCAACACTAACACAAGTGCGAAAAGTAGTTTTTCAACACTAACACAAGTGCGAAAAGTGGTTTTTCAACACTAACACAAGTGCGAAAAGTGGTTTTTCAACACTAACACAAGTGCGAAAAGTTGTTTTTCAACACTAACACAAGTGCGAAAAGTGGTTTTTCCACACGAATACAAGTGCAAAAGTGGTTTCCTGCACCAATACAAGTGCGAAAAGTGGTTTTTCAACGCTAACACAAGTGCGAAAAGTGGTATTTCAACACTATCACAAGTGCAAAAAGTGTTTTTTCCACACTAATACAAGTGCAAAAGTGGTTTCCTGCACCAACACAAGTGCGAAAAGTGGTTTTTCAACGCTAACCCAAGTGCGAAAAGTGGTATTTCAACACTATCACAAGTGCAAAAAGTGTTTTTTCCACACTAATACAAGTGCAAAAGTGGTTTCCTGCACCAACACAAGTGCGAAAAGTGGTTTTTCAACACTAACACAAGTGCGAAAAGTGGTTTTTCAACACTAACACAAGTGCGAAAAGTGGTTTTTCAACACTATCACAAGTGCAAAAAGTGTTTTTTCCACACTAATACAAGTGCAAAAGTGGTTTCCTGCAGTAACACAAGTGCGAAAAGTGGTTTTTCAACACTAACACAAGTGTGAAAAGTGGTTTTTCAACACTAAGACAAGTGCGAAAAGTGTTTTTTCCACACTAACACAAGTGCAAAAGTGGTTTCCTGCACCAACACAAGTGCGAAAAGTGGTTTTTCAACACTAACACAAGTGCGAAAAGTGGTTTTTCAACACGAACACAAGTGCGAAAAGTGGTTTTTCAACACTAACACAAGTGCGAAAAGTGGTTTTTCCACACTTAATACAAGTGCAAAAGTGGTTTTCTGTACCAACACAAGTGCGAAAAGTGGTTTTTCAACACTAACACAAGTGCGAAAAGTGGTTTTTCAACACTAACAGAAGTGCGAAAAGTGGTTTTTCCACACTAATACAAGTGCAAAAGTGGTTTCCTGCATCAACACAAGTGCCAAAAGTGGTTTTTCAACACGAACATAAGTGCGAAAAGTGGTTTTTCAACACTAACACAAGTGCGAAAAGTGGTTTTCCACACTAATACAAGTGCAAAAGTGGTTTACTGCACCAACACAAGTGCGAAAAGTTGTTTTTCAACACTAACACAAGTGCGAAAAGTTGTTTTTCAACACTAACACAAGTGCGAAAAGTGGTTTTTCAACACTAACACAAGTGCGAAAAGTGGTTTTTCAACACTAACACAAGTGCGAAAAGTTGTTTTTCAACACTAACACAAGTGCGAAAAGTGGTTTTTCCACACGAATACAAGTGCAAAAGTGGTTTCCTGCACCAATACAAGTGCGAAAAGTGGTTTTTCAACGCTAACACAAGTGCGAAAAGTGGTATTTCAACACTATCACAAGTGCAAAAAGTGTTTTTTCCACACTAATACAAGTGCAAAAGTGGTTTCCTGCACCAACACAAGTGCGAAAAGTGGTTTTTCAACGCTAACCCAAGTGCGAAAAGTGGTATTTCAACACTATCACAAGTGCAAAAAGTGTTTTTTCCACACTAATACAAGTGCAAAAGTGGTTTCCTGCACCAACACAAGTGCGAAAAGTGGTTTTTCAACACTAACACAAGTGCGAAAAGTGGTTTTTCAACACTAACACAAGTGCGAAAAGTGGTTTTTCAACACTATCACAAGTGCAAAAAGTGTTTTTTCCACACTAATACAAGTGCAAAAGTGGTTTCCTGCAGTAACACAAGTGCGAAAAGTGGTTTTTCAACACTAACACAAGTGTGAAAAGTGGTTTTTCAACACTAAGACAAGTGCGAAAAGTGGTTTTTCAACACTAACACAAGTGCGAAAAGTTGTTTTTCAACACTAACACAAGTGTGAAAAGTGGTTTTTCCACACGAATAGAAGTGCAAAAGTGATTTCCTGCACCAATACAAGTGCGAAAAGTGGTTTTTCAACGCTAACACAAGTGCGAAAAGTGGTATTTCAACAGTATCACAAGTGCAAAAAGTGTTTTTTCCACACTAATACAAGTGCAAAAGTGGTTTCCTGCACCAACACAAGTGCGAAAAGTTGTTTTTCAACACTAACACAAGTGCGAAAAGTGGTTTTTCAACACTAACACAAGTGCGAAAAGTGGTTTTTCAACACTAACACAAGCGCGAAAAGTTGTTTTTCAACACTAACACAAGTGTGAAAAGTGGTTTTTCCACACGAATACAAGTGCAAAAGTGGTTTCCTGCACCAATACAAGTGCGAAAAGTGGTTTTTCAACGCTAACACAAGTGCGAAAAGTGGTATTTCAACACTATCACAAGTGCAAAAAGTGTTTTTTCCACACTAATACAAGTGCAAAAGTGGTTTCCTGCACCAACACAAGTGCGAAAAGTGGTTTTTCAACACTAACACAAGTGCGAAAAGTGGTTTTTCAACACTAACACAAGTGCGAAAAGTGGTTTTTCAACACTAAGACAAGTGCGAAAAGTGTTTTTTCCACACTAATACAAGTGCAAAAGTGGTTTCCTGCACCAACACAAGTGCGAAAAGTGGTTTTTCAACACTAACACAAGTGCGAAAAGTGGTTTTTCAACACTAACACAAGTGCGAAAAGTGGTTTTTCCACACTAATACAAGTGCAAAAGTGGTTTCCTGTACCAACACAAGTGTGAAAAGTGGTTTTTCAACACTAACACAAGTGCGAAAAGTGGTTTTTCAACACTAACACAAGTGCGAAAAGTGGTTTTCCACACTAACACAAGTGCAAAAGTGGTTTCCTGCACCAACACAAGTGCGAAAAGTGGTTTTTCAACACTAACACAAGTGCAAAAAGTGGTTTTCCACACTAACACAAGTGCAAAAGTGGTTTTCCTGCACCAACACAAGTGCGAAAAGTGGTTTTTCAACACTAACATAAGTGCGAAAAGTGGTTTTTCAACACTAACACAAGTGCGAAAAGTGGTTTTTCAACACTAACACAAGTGCGAAAAGTGGTTTTTCAACACTAACACAAGTGCGAAAAGTGGTTTTTCAACACTAACACAAGTGCAAAAGTGGTTTCCTGCACAAACACAAGTGTGAAAAGTGGTTTTTCAACACTAACACAAGTGCGAAAAGTGGTTTTTCAACACTAACACAAGTGCGAAAAGTGGTTTTTCAACACTAACACAAGTGCGAAAAGTGTTTTTTCCACACTAATACAAGTGCAAAAGTGGTTTCCTGCACTAACACAAGTGCGAAAAGTGGTTTTTCAACACTAACACAAGTGCGAAAAGTGGTTTTTCAACACTAACACAAGTGCGAAAAGTGGTTTTTCAACACTAAGACAAGTGCGAAAAGTGTTTTTTCCACACTAATACAAGTGCAAAAGTGGTTTCCTGCACCAACACAAATGCGAAAAGTGGTTTTTCAACACTAACACAAGTGCGAAAAGTGGTTTTTCAACAATAACACAAGTGCGAAAAGTGGTTTTTCCACACTAATACAAGTGCAAAAGTGGTTTCCTGCACCAACACAAGTGCGAAAAGTGGTTTTTCAACACTAACACAAGTGCGAAAAGAGGTTTTTCAACACTAAGACAAGTGCGAAAAGTGTTTTTTCCACACTAATACAAGTGCAAAAGTGGTTTCATGCACCAACACAAGTGCGAAAAGTGGTTTTTCAACACGAACACAAGTGCGAAAAGTGGTTTTTCAACACTAACACAAGTGCGAAAAGTGGTTTTTCAACACTAACAGAAGTGCGAAAAGTGGTTTTTCCACACTAATACAAGTGCAAAAGTGGTTTCCTGCATCAACACAAGTGCCAAAAGTGGTTTTTCAACACGAACATAAGTGCGAAAAGTGGTTTTTCAACACTAACACAAGTGCGAAAAGTGGTTTTCCACACTAATACAAGTGCAAAAGTGGTTTACTGCACCAACACAAGTGCGAAAAGTTGTTTTTCAACACTAACACAAGTGCGAAAAGTAGTTTTTCAACACTAACACAAGTGCGAAAAGTGGTTTTTCAACACTAACACAAGTGCGAAAAGTGGTTTTTCAACACTAACACAAGTGCGAAAAGTTGTTTTTCAACACTAACACAAGTGCGAAAAGTGGTTTTTCCACACGAATACAAGTGCAAAAGTGGTTTCCTGCACCAATACAAGTGCGAAAAGTGGTTTTTCAACGCTAACACAAGTGCGAAAAGTGGTATTTCAACACTATCACAAGTGCAAAAAGTGTTTTTTCCACACTAATACAAGTGCAAAAGTGGTTTCCTGCACCAACACAAGTGCGAAAAGTGGTTTTTCAACGCTAACCCAAGTGCGAAAAGTGGTATTTCAACACTATCACAAGTGCAAAAAGTGTTTTTTCCACACTAATACAAGTGCAAAAGTGGTTTCCTGCACCAACACAAGTGCGAAAAGTGGTTTTTCAACACTAACACAAGTGCGAAAAGTGGTTTTTCAACACTAACACAAGTGCGAAAAGTGGTTTTTCAACACTATCACAAGTGCAAAAAGTGTTTTTTCCACACTAATACAAGTGCAAAAGTGGTTTCCTGCAGTAACACAAGTGCGAAAAGTGGTTTTTCAACACTAACACAAGTGTGAAAAGTGGTTTTTCAACACTAAGACAAGTGCGAAAAGTGTTTTTTCCACACTAACACAAGTGCAAAAGTGGTTTCCTGCACCAACACAAGTGCGAAAAGTGGTTTTTCAACACTAACACAAGTGCGAAAAGTGGTTTTTCAACACGAACACAAGTGCGAAAAGTGGTTTTTCAACACTAACACAAGTGCGAAAAGTGGTTTTTCCACACTTAATACAAGTGCAAAAGTGGTTTTCTGTACCAACACAAGTGCGAAAAGTGGTTTTTCAACACTAACACAAGTGCGAAAAGTGGTTTTTCAACACTAACAGAAGTGCGAAAAGTGGTTTTTCCACACTAATACAAGTGCAAAAGTGGTTTCCTGCATCAACACAAGTGCCAAAAGTGGTTTTTCAACACGAACATAAGTGCGAAAAGTGGTTTTTCAACACTAACACAAGTGCGAAAAGTGGTTTTCCACACTAATACAAGTGCAAAAGTGGTTTACTGCACCAACACAAGTGCGAAAAGTTGTTTTTCAACACTAACACAAGTGCGAAAAGTTGTTTTTCAACACTAACACAAGTGCGAAAAGTGGTTTTTCAACACTAACACAAGTGCGAAAAGTGGTTTTTCAACACTAACACAAGTGCGAAAAGTTGTTTTTCAACACTAACACAAGTGCGAAAAGTGGTTTTTCCACACGAATACAAGTGCAAAAGTGGTTTCCTGCACCAATACAAGTGCGAAAAGTGGTTTTTCAACGCTAACACAAGTGCGAAAAGTGGTATTTCAACACTATCACAAGTGCAAAAAGTGTTTTTTCCACACTAATACAAGTGCAAAAGTGGTTTCCTGCACCAACACAAGTGCGAAAAGTGGTTTTTCAACGCTAACCCAAGTGCGAAAAGTGGTATTTCAACACTATCACAAGTGCAAAAAGTGTTTTTTCCACACTAATACAAGTGCAAAAGTGGTTTCCTGCACCAACACAAGTGCGAAAAGTGGTTTTTCAACACTAACACAAGTGCGAAAAGTGGTTTTTCAACACTAACACAAGTGCGAAAAGTGGTTTTTCAACACTATCACAAGTGCAAAAAGTGTTTTTTCCACACTAATACAAGTGCAAAAGTGGTTTCCTGCAGTAACACAAGTGCGAAAAGTGGTTTTTCAACACTAACACAAGTGTGAAAAGTGGTTTTTCAACACTAAGACAAGTGCGAAAAGTGTTTTTTCCACACTAACACAAGTGCAAAAGTGGTTTCCTGCACCAACACAAGTGCGAAAAGTGGTTTTTCAACACTAACACAAGTGCGAAAAGTGGTTTTTCAACACGAACACAAGTGCGAAAAGTGGTTTTTCAACACTAACACAAGTGCGAAAAGTGGTTTTTCCACACTTAATACAAGTGCAAAAGTGGTTTTCTGTACCAACACAAGTGCGAAAAGTGGTTTTTCAACACTAACACAAGTGCGAAAAGTGGTTTTTCAACACTAACACAAGTGCGAAAAGTGGTTTTCCACACTAACACAAGTGCAAAAGTGGTTTCCTGCACAACACAAGTGCGAAAAGTGGTTTTTCACACTAACACAAGTGCAAAAAGTGGTTTTCCACACTAACACAAGTGCGAAAAGTGGTTTTTCAACACTAACACAAGTGCGAAAAGTGGTTTTTCCACACAAATACAATTTCAAAAGTGGTTTCCTGCACCAACACAAGTGCCAAAAGTGGTTTTTCAACACTAACATAAGTGCGAAAAGTGGTTTTTCAACACTAACACAGGTGCGAAAAGTGGTTTTCCACACTAATACAAGTGCAAAAGTGGTTTCCTGCACCAACACATGTGCGAAAATTTGTTTTTCAACATTAACACAAGTGCGAAAAGTGGTTTTTCAACACTAACACAAGTGCGAAAAGTGGTTTTTCAACACTAACACAAGTGCGAAAAGTTGTTTTTCAACACTAACACAAGTGTGAAAAGTGGTTTTTCCACACGAATACAAGTGCAAAAGTGGTTTCCTGCACCAATACAAGTGCGAAAAGTGGTTTTTCAACGCTATCACAAGTGCGAAAAGTGGTATTTCAACACTATCACAAGTGCAAAAAGTGTTTTTTCCACACTAATACAAGTGCAAAAGTGGTTTCCTGCACCAACACAAGTGCGAAAAGTGGTTTTTCAACACTAACACAAGTGCGAAAAGTGGTTTTTCAACACTAACACAAGTGCAAAAAGTGTTTTTCCACACTAATACAAGTGCAAAAGTGGTTTCCTGCACTAACACAAGTGCGAAAAGTGGTTTTTCAACACTAACACAAGTGCGAAAAGTGGTTTTTCAACACTAACACAAGTGCGAAAAGTGGTTTTTCAACACTAACACAAGTGCGAAAAGTGGTTTTTCAACACTAAGACAAGTGCGAAAAGTGTTTTTTCCACACTAATACAAGTGCAAAAGTGGTTTCCTGCACCAACACAAGTGCGAAAAGTGGTTTTTCAACACTAACACAAGTGCGAAAAGTGGTTTTTCAACACGAACACAAGTGCGAAAAGTGGTTTTTCAACACTAACACAAGTGCGAAAAGTGGTTTTTCCACACTAATACAAGTGCAAAAGTGGTTTCCTGCACCAACACAAGTGCGAAAAGTGGTTTTTCAACACTAACACAAGTGCGAAAAATGGTTTTTCAACACTAACACAAGTGCGAAAAGTGGTTTTCCACACTAACACAAGTGCAAAAGTGGTTTCCTGCACCAACACAAGTGCGAAAAGTGGTTTTTCACACTAACACAAGTGCAAAAAGTGGTTTTCCACACTAACACAAGTGCAAAAGTGGTTTTCCTGCACCAACACAAGTGCGAAAAGTGGTTTTTCAAGACTAACATAAGTGCGAAAAGTGGTTTTTCAACACTAACACAAGTGCGAAAAGTGGTTTTTCAACACTAACACAAGTGCGAAAAGTGTTTTTTCCACACTAATACAAGTGCAAAAGTGGTTTCCTACACCAACACAAGTGCGAAAAGTGGTTTTTCAACACTAACACTAGTGCGAAAAGTGGTTTTTCAACACTAACACAAGTGCGAAAAGTGGTTTTTGAACACTAAGACAAGTGCGAAAAGTGTTTTTTCCACACTAATACAAGTGCAAAAGTGGTTTCCTGCACAAACACAAGTGTGAAAAGTGGTTTTTCAACACTAACACAAGTGCGAAAAGTGGTTTTTCAACACTAACACAAGTGCGAAAAGTGGTTTTTCAACACTAACACAAGTGCGAAAAGTGGTTTTTCAACACTAACACAAGTGCGAAAAGTGTTTTTTCCACACTAATACAAGTGCAAAAGTGGTTTCCTGCACTAACACAAGTGCGAAAAGTGGTTTTTCAACACCAACACAAGTGCGAAAAGTGGTTTTTCAACACTAACACAAGTGCGAAAAGTGGTTTTTCAACACTAAGACAAGTGCGAAAAGTGTTTTTTCCACACTAATACAAGTGCAAAAGTGGTTTCCTGCACCAACACAAGTGCGAAAAGTGGTTTTTCAACACTAACACAAGTGCGAAAAGTGGTTTTTCAACACTAACACAAGTGCGAAAAGTGGTTTTTCAACACTATCACAAGTGCAAAAAGTGTTTTTTCCACACTAATACAAGTGCAAAAGTGGTTTCCTGCACTAACACAAGTGCGAAAAGTGGTTTTTCAACACTAACACAAGTGCGAAAAGTGGTTTTTCAACACTAACACAAGTGCGAAAAGTGGTTTTTCAACACTAACACAAGTGCGAAAAGTGGTTTTTCAACACTAAGACAAGTGCGAAAAGTGTTTTTTCCACACTAATACAAGTGCAAAAGTGGTTTCCTGCACAAACACAAGTGCGACAAGTGGTTTTTCAACACTAACACAAGTGCGAAAAGTGGTTTTTCAACACTAACACAAGTGCGAAAAGTGGTTTTTCAACACTAACACAAGTGCGAAAAGTGGTTTTTCAACAGTAACACAAGTGCGAAAAGTGTTTTTTCCACACTAATACAAGTGCAAAAGTGGTTTTTCAACACTAAGACAAGTGCGAAAAGTGTTTTTTCCACACTAATACAAGTGCAAAAGTGGTTTCCTGCACCAACACAAGTGCGAAAAGTGGTTTTTCAACACTAACACAAGTGCGAAAAGTGGTTTTTCAACACTAACACAAGTGCAAAAAGTGGTTTTTCAACACTATCACAAGTGCAAAAAGTGTTTTTTCCACACTAATACAAGTGCAAAAGTGGTTTCCTGCACTAACACAAGTGCGAAAAGTGGTTTTTCAACACTAACACAAGTGCGAAAAGTGGTTTTTCAACACTAAGACAAGTGCGAAAAGTGTTTTTCCACACTAATACAAGTGCAAAAGTGGTTTCCTGCACAAACACAAGTGCGACAAGTGGTTTTTCAACACTAACACAAGTGCGAAAAGTGGTTTTTCAACACTAACACAAGTGCGAAAAGTGGTTTTTCAACACTAACACAAGTGTGAAAAGTGGTTTTTCCACATTAATACAAGTGCAAAAGTGGTTTCCTGCACCAACACAAGTGCGAAAAGTGGTTTTTCAACACTAACACAAGTGCGAAAATTGGTTTTTCAACACTAACACAAGTGCGAAAAGTGGTTTTTCAACACTAACACAAGTGCGAAAAGTTGTTTTTCAACACTAACACAAGTGTGAAAAGTGGTTTTTCAACACTAACACAAGTGCGAAAAGTGGTTTTCCCACACTAATACAAGTTCAAAAGTGGTATTTCAACACTATCACAAGTGCAAAAAGTGTTTTTTCCACACTAATACAAGTGCAAAAGTGGTTTCCTGCACCAACACAAGTGCGAAAAGTGGTTTTTCAACACTAACACAAGTGCGAAAAGTGGTTTTTCAACACTAACACAAGTGCAAAAAGTGGTTTTTCAACACTAACACAAGTGCGAAAAGTTGTTTTTCAACACTAACACAAGTGTGAAAAGTGGTTTTTCAACACTAACACAAGTGCGAAAAGTGGTTTTTCAACGCTATCACAAGTGCGAAAAGTGGTATTTCAACACTATCACAAGTGCAAAAAGTGTTTTTTCCACACTAATACAAGTGCAAAAGTGGTTTCCTGCACCAACACAAGTGCGAAAAGTGGTTTTTCAACACTAACACAAGTGCGAAAAGTGGTTTTTCAACACTAACACAAGTGCAAAAAGTGTTTTTCCACACTAATACAAGTGCAAAAGTGGTTTCCTGCACTAACACAAGTGCGAAAAGTGGTTTTTCAACACTAACACAAGTGCGAAAAGTGGTTTTTCAACACTAACACAAGTGCGAAAAGTGGTTTTTCAACACTAACACAAGTGCGAAAAGTGGTTTTTCAACACTAAGACAAGTGCGAAAAGTGTTTTTTCCACACTAATACAAGTGCAAAAGTGGTTTCCTGCACCAAAACAAGTGCGAAAAGTGGTTTTTCAACACTAACACAAGTGCGAAAAGTGGTTTTTCAACACGAACACAAGTGCGAAAAGTGGTTTTTCAACACTAACATAAGTGCGAAAAGTGGTTTTTCCACACTAATACAAGTGCAAAAGTGGTTTCCTGCACCAACACAAGTGCGAAAAGTGGTTTTTCAACACTAACACAAGTGCGAAAAATGGTTTTTCAACACTAACACAAGTGCGAAAAGTGGTTTTCCACACTAACACAAGTGCAAAAGTGGTTTCCTGCACCAACACAAGTGCGAAAAGTGGTTTTTCACACTAACACAAGTGCAAAAAGTGGTTTTCCACACTAACACAAGTGCAAAAGTGGTTTTCCTGCACCAACACAAGTGCGAAAAGTGGTTTTTCAAGACTAACATAAGTGCGAAAAGTGGTTTTTCAACACTAACACAAGTGCGAAAAGTGGTTTTTCAACACTAACACAAGTGCGAAAAGTGTTTTTTCCACACTAATACAAGTGCAAAAGTGGTTTCCTGCACCAACACAAGTGCGAAAAGTGGTTTTTCAACACTAACACTAGTGCGAAAAGTGGTTTTTCAACACTAACACAAGTGCGAAAAGTGGTTTTTGAACACTAAGACAAGTGCGAAAAGTGTTTTTTCCACACTAATACAAGTGCAAAAGTGGTTTCCTGCACAAACACAAGTGTGAAAAGTGGTTTTTCAACACTAACACAAGTGCGAAAAGTGGTTTTTCAACACTAACACAAGTGCGAAAAGTGGTTTTTCAACACTAACACAAGTGCGAAAAGTGGTTTTTCAACACTAACACAAGTGCGAAAAGTGTTTTTTCCACACTAATACAAGTGCAAAAGTGGTTTCCTGCACTAACACAAGTGCGAAAAGTGGTTTTTCAACACCAACACAAGTGCGAAAAGTGGTTTTTCAACACTAACACAAGTGCGAAAAGTGGTTTTTCAACACTAAGACAAGTGCGAAAAGTGTTTTTTCCACACTAATACAAGTGCAAAAGTGGTTTCCTGCACCAACACAAGTGCGAAAAGTGGTTTTTCAACACTAACACAAGTGCGAAAAGTGGTTTTTCAACACTAACACAAGTGCGAAAAGTGGTTTTTCAACACTATCACAAGTGCAAAAAGTGTTTTTTCCACACTAATACAAGTGCAAAAGTGGTTTCCTGCACTAACACAAGTGCGAAAAGTGGTTTTTCAACACTAACACAAGTGCGAAAAGTGGTTTTTCAACACTAACACAAGTGCGAAAAGTGGTTTTTCAACACTAACACAAGTGCGAAAAGTGGTTTTTCAACACTAAGACAAGTGCGAAAAGTGTTTTTTCCACACTAATACAAGTGCAAAAGTGGTTTCCTGCACAAACACAAGTGCGACAAGTGGTTTTTCAACACTAACACAAGTGCGAAAAGTGGTTTTTCAACACTAACACAAGTGCGAAAAGTGGTTTTTCAACACTAACACAAGTGCGAAAAGTGGTTTTTCAACAGTAACACAAGTGCGAAAAGTGTTTTTTCCACACTAATACAAGTGCAAAAGTGGTTTTTCAACACTAAGACAAGTGCGAAAAGTGTTTTTTCCACACTAATACAAGTGCAAAAGTGGTTTCCTGCACCAACACAAGTGCGAAAAGTGGTTTTTCAACACTAACACAAGTGCGAAAAGTGGTTTTTCAACACTAACACAAGTGCAAAAAGTGGTTTTTCAACACTATCACAAGTGCAAAAAGTGTTTTTTCCACACTAATACAAGTGCAAAAGTGGTTTCCTGCACTAACACAAGTGCGAAAAGTGGTTTTTCAACACTAACACAAGTGCGAAAAGTGGTTTTTCAACACTAAGACAAGTGCGAAAAGTGTTTTTTCCACACTAATACAAGTGCAAAAGTGGTTTCCTGCACAAACACAAGTGCGACAAGTGGTTTTTCAACACTAACACAAGTGCGAAAAGTGGTTTTTCAACACTAACACAAGTGCGAAAAGTGGTTTTTCAACACTAACACAAGTGTGAAAAGTGGTTTTTCCACATTAATACAAGTGCAAAAGTGGTTTCCTGCACCAACACAAGTGCGAAAAGTGGTTTTTCAACACTAACACAAGTGCGAAAATTGGTTTTTCAACACTAACACAAGTGCGAAAAGTGGTTTTTCAACACTAACACAAGTGCGAAAAGTTGTTTTTCAACACTAACACAAGTGTGAAAAGTGGTTTTTCAACACTAACACAAGTGCGAAAAGTGGTTTTCCCACACTAATACAAGTTCAAAAGTGGTTTCCTGCACCAACACAAGTGCCAAAAGTGGTTTTTCAACACTAACATAAGTGCGAAAAGTGGTTTTTCAACACTAACACAAGTGCGAAAAGTGGTTTTCCACACTAATACAAGTGCAAAAGTGGTTTCCTGCACCAACACAAGTGCGAAAAGTTGTTTTTCAACACTAACACAAGTGCGAAAAGTGGTTTTTCAACACTAACACAAGTGCGAAAAGTGGTTTTTCAACACTAACACAAGTGCGAAAAGTTGTTTTTCAACACTAACACAAGTGTGAAAAGTGGTTTTTCCACACGAATAGAAGTGCAAAAGTGGTTTCCTGCACCAATACAAGTGCGAAAAGTGGTTTTTCAACGCTAACACAAGTGCGAAAAGTGGTATTTCAACAGTATCACAAGTGCAAAAAGTGTTTTTTCCACACTAATACAAGTGCAAAAGTGGTTTCCTGCACCAACACAAGTGCGAAAAGTTGTTTTTCAACACTAACACAAGTGCGAAAAGTGGTTTTTCAACACTAACACAAGTGCGAAAAGTGGTTTTTCAACACTAACACAAGTGCGAAAAGTTGTTTTTCAACACTAACACAAGTGTGAAAAGTGGTTTTTCCACACGAATACAAGTGCAAAAGTGGTTTCCTGCACCAATACAAGTGCGAAAAGTGGTTTTTCAACGCTAACACAAGTGCGAAAAGTGGTATTTCAACACTATCACAAGTGCAAAAAGTGTTTTTTCCACACTAATACAAGTGCAAAAGTGGTTTCCTCCACCAACACAAGTGCGAAAAGTGGTTTTTCAACACTAACACAAGTGCGAAAAGTGGTTTTTCAACACTAACACAAGTGCGAAAAGTGGTTTTTCAACACTAAGACAAGTGCGAAAAGTGTTTTTTCCACACTAATACAAGTGCAAAAGTGGTTTCCTGCACCAACACAAGTGCGAAAAGTGGTTTTTCAACACTAACACAAGTGCGAAAAGTGGTTTTTCAACACTAACACAAGTGCGAAAAGTGGTTTTTCCACACTAATACAAGTGCAAAAGTGGTTTCCTGTACCAACACAAGTGTGAAAAGTGGTTTTTCAACACTAACACAAGTGCGAAAAGTGGTTTTTCAACACTAACACAAGTGCGAAAAGTGGTTTTCCACACTAACACAAGTGCAAAAGTGGTTTCCTGCACCAACACAAGTGCGAAAAGTGGTTTTTCAACACTAACACAAGTGCAAAAAGTGGTTTTCCACACTAACACAAGTGCAAAAGTGGTTTTCCTGCACCAACACAAGTGCGAAAAGTGGTTTTTCAACACTAACATAAGTGCGAAATGTGGTTTTTCAACACTAACACAAGTGCGAAAAGTGGTTTTTCAACACTAACACAAGTGCGAAAAGTGGTTTTTCAACACTAACACAAGTGCGAAAAGTGGTTTTTCAACACTAACACAAGTGCAAAAGTGGTTTCCTGCACCAACACAAGTGCGACAAGTGGTTTTTCAACACTAACACAAGTGCAAAAAGTGGTTTTTCAACACTAACACAAGTGCGAAAAGTGGTTTTCAACACGAAGACAAGTGCGAAAAGTGTTTTTTCCACACTAATACAAGTGCAAAAGTGGTTTCCTGCACAAACACAAGTGTGAAAAGTGGTTTTTCAACACTAACACAAGTGCGAAAAGTGGTTTTTCAACACTAACACAAGTGCGAAAAGTGGTTTTTCAACACTAGCACAAGTGCGAAAAGTGTTTTTTCCACACTAATACAAGTGCAAAAGTGGTTTCCTGCACTAACACAAGTGCGAAAAGTGGTTTTTCAACACTAACACAAGTGCGAAAAGTGGTTTTTCAACACTAACACAAGTGCGAAAAGTGGTTTTTCAACACTAAGACAAGTGCGAAAAGTGTTTTTTCCACACTAATACAAGTGCAAAAGTGGTTTCCTGCACCAACACAAGTGCGAAAAGTGGTTTTTCAACACTAACACAAGTGCGAAAAGTGGTTTTTCAACAATAACACAAGTGCGAAAAGTGGTTTTTCCACACTAATACAAGTGCAAAAGTGGTTTGCTGCACCAACACAAGTGCGAAAAGTGGTTTTTCAACACTAACACAAGTGCGAAAAGAGGTTTTTCAACACTAAGACAAGTGCGAAAAGTGTTTTTTCCACACTAATACAAGTGCAAAAGTGGTTTCATGCACCAACACAAGTGCGAAAAGTGGTTTTTCAACACGAACACAAGTGCGAAAAGTGGTTTTTCAACACTAACACAAGTGCGAAAAGTGGTTTTTCAACACTAACAGAAGTGCGAAAAGTGGTTTTTCCACACTAATACAAGTGCAAAAGTGGTTTCCTGCATCAACACAAGTGCCAAAAGTGGTTTTTCAACACGAACATAAGTGCGAAAAGTGGTTTTTCAACACTAACACAAGTGCGAAAAGTGGTTTTTCCACACTAATACAAGTGCAAAAGTGGTTTCCTGCATCAACACAAGTGCCAAAAGTGGTTTTTCAACACGAACATAAGTGCGAAAAGTGGTTTTTCAACACTAACACAAGTGCGAAAAGTGTTTTTTCCACACTAATACAAGTGCAAAAGTGGTTTCCTGCCCAAACACAAGTGCGAAAAGTGGTTTTCCACACAAATACAAGTGCAAAAAGTGTTTTTTCCACACTAATACAAGTGCAAAAGTGGTTTCCTGCACCAACACAAGTGCGAAAAGTGGTTTTTCAACACTAACACAAGTGCGAAAAGTGGTTTTTCAACACTAACACAAGTGCGAAAAGTGGTATTTCAACACTATCACAAGTGCAAAAAGTGTTTTTTCCACACTAATACAAGTGCAAAAGTGGTTTCCTGCACTAACACAAGTGCGAAAAGTGGTTTTTCAACACTAACACAAGTGCGAAAAGTGGTTTTTCAACACTAACACAAGTGCGAAAAGTGGTTTTTCAACACTAAGACAAGTGCGAAAAGTGTTTTTTCCACACTAATACAAGTGCAAAAGTGGTTTCCTGCACCAACACAAGTGCGAAAAGTGGTTTTTCAACACTAACACAAGTGCGAAAAGTGGTTTTTCAACACGAACACAAGTGCGAAAAGTGGTTTTTCAACACTAACACAAGTGCGAAAAGTGGTTTTTCCACACTAATACAAGTGCAAAAGTGGTTTCCTGCACCAACACAAGTGCGAAAAGTGGTTTTTCAACACTAACACAAGTGCGAAAAATGGTTTTTCAACACTAACACAAGTGCGAAAAGTGGTTTTCCACACTAACACAAGTGCAAAAGTGGTGTCCTGCACCAACACAAGTGCGAAAAGTGGTTTTTCACACTAACACAAGTGCAAAAAGTGGTTTTCCACACTAACACAAGTGCAAAAGTGGTTTTCCTGCATCAACACAAGTGCGAAAAGTGGTTTTTCAAGACTAACATAAGTGCGAAAAGTGGTTTTTCAACACTAACACAAGTGCGAAAAGTGGTTTTTCAACACTAACACAAGTGCGAAAAGTGTTTTTTCCACACTAATACAAGTGCAAAAGTGGTTTCCTGCACCAACACAAGTGCGAAAAGTGGTTTTTCAACACTAACACAAGTGCGAAAAGTGGTTTTTCAACACTAACACAAGTGCGAAAAGTGGTTTTTCAACACTAAGACAAGTGCGAAAAGTGTTTTTTCCACACTAATACAAGTGCAAAAGTGGTTTCCTGCACAAACACAAGTGTGAAAAGTGGTTTTTCAACACTAACACAAGTGCGAAAAGTGGTTTTTCAACACTAACACAAGTGCGAAAAGTGGTTTTTCAACACTAACACAAGTGCGAAAAGTGGTTTTTCAACACTAACACAAGTGCAAAAGTGGTTTCCTGCACCAACACAAGTGCGACAAGTGGTTTTTCAACACTAACACAAGTGCAAAAAGTGGTTTTTCAACACTAACACAAGTGCGAAAAGTGGTTTTCAACACTAAGACAAGTGCGAAAAGTGTTTTTTCCACACTAATACAAGTGCAAAAGTGGTTTCCTGCACAAACACAAGTGTGAAAAGTGGTTTTTCAACACTAACACAAGTGCGAAAAGTGGTTTTTCAACACTAACACAAGTGCGAAAAGTGGTTTTTCAACACTAACACAAGTGCGAAAAGTGTTTTTTCCACACTAATACAAGTGCAAAAGTGGTTTCCTGCACTAACACAAGTGCGAAAAGTGGTTTTTCAACACTAACACAAGTGCGAAAAGTGGTTTTTCAACACTAACACAAGTGCGAAAAGTGGTTTTTCAACACTAAGACAAGTGCGAAAAGTGTTTTTTCCACACTAATACAAGTGCAAAAGTGGTTTCCTGCACCAACACAAGTGCGAAAAGTGGTTTTTCAACACTAACACAAGTGCGAAAAGTGGTTTTTCAACAATAACACAAGTGCGAAAAGTGGTTTTTCCACACTAATACAAGTGCAAAAGTGGTTTGCTGCACCAACACAAGTGCGAAAAGTGGTTTTTCAACACTAACACAAGTGCGAAAAGAGGTTTTTCAACACTAAGACAAGTGCGAAAAGTTGTTTTTCAACACTAACACAAGTGTGAAAAGTGGTTTTTCAACACTAACACAAGTGCGAAAAGTGGTTTTCCCACACTAATACAAGTTCAAAAGTGGTATTTCAACACTATCACAAGTGCAAAAAGTGTTTTTTCCACACTAATACAAGTGCAAAAGTGGTTTCCTGCACCAACACAAGTGCGAAAAGTGGTTTTTCAACACTAACACAAGTGCGAAAAGTGGTTTTTCAACACTAACACAAGTGCAAAAAGTGGTTTTTCAACACTAACACAAGTGCGAAAAGTTGTTTTTCAACACTAACACAAGTGTGAAAAGTGGTTTTTCAACACTAACACAAGTGCGAAAAGTGGTTTTTCAACGCTATCACAAGTGCGAAAAGTGGTATTTCAACACTATCACAAGTGCAAAAAGTGTTTTTTCCACACTAATACAAGTGCAAAAGTGGTTTCCTGCACCAACACAAGTGCGAAAAGTGGTTTTTCAACACTAACACAAGTGCGAAAAGTGGTTTTTCAACACTAACACAAGTGCAAAAAGTGTTTTTCCACACTAATACAAGTGCAAAAGTGGTTTCCTGCACTAACACAAGTGCGAAAAGTGGTTTTTCAACACTAACACAAGTGCGAAAAGTGGTTTTTCAACACTAACACAAGTGCGAAAAGTGGTTTTTCAACACTAACACAAGTGCGAAAAGTGGTTTTTCAACACTAAGACAAGTGCGAAAAGTGTTTTTTCCACACTAATACAAGTGCAAAAGTGGTTTCCTGCACCAAAACAAGTGCGAAAAGTGGTTTTTCAACACTAACACAAGTGCGAAAAGTGGTTTTTCAACACGAACACAAGTGCGAAAAGTGGTTTTTCAACACTAACATAAGTGCGAAAAGTGGTTTTTCCACACTAATACAAGTGCAAAAGTGGTTTCCTGCACCAACACAAGTGCGAAAAGTGGTTTTTCAACACTAACACAAGTGCGAAAAATGGTTTTTCAACACTAACACAAGTGCGAAAAGTGGTTTTCCACACTAACACAAGTGCAAAAGTGGTTTCCTGCACCAACACAAGTGCGAAAAGTGGTTTTTCACACTAACACAAGTGCAAAAAGTGGTTTTCCACACTAACACAAGTGCAAAAGTGGTTTTCCTGCACCAACACAAGTGCGAAAAGTGGTTTTTCAAGACTAACATAAGTGCGAAAAGTGGTTTTTCAACACTAACACAAGTGCGAAAAGTGGTTTTTCAACACTAACACAAGTGCGAAAAGTGTTTTTTCCACACTAATACAAGTGCAAAAGTGGTTTCCTGCACCAACACAAGTGCGAAAAGTGGTTTTTCAACACTAACACTAGTGCGAAAAGTGGTTTTTCAACACTAACACAAGTGCGAAAAGTGGTTTTTGAACACTAAGACAAGTGCGAAAAGTGTTTTTTCCACACTAATACAAGTGCAAAAGTGGTTTCCTGCACAAACACAAGTGTGAAAAGTGGTTTTTCAACACTAACACAAGTGCGAAAAGTGGTTTTTCAACACTAACACAAGTGCGAAAAGTGGTTTTTCAACACTAACACAAGTGCGAAAAGTGGTTTTTCAACACTAACACAAGTGCGAAAAGTGTTTTTTCCACACTAATACAAGTGCAAAAGTGGTTTCCTGCACTAACACAAGTGCGAAAAGTGGTTTTTCAACACCAACACAAGTGCGAAAAGTGGTTTTTCAACACTAACACAAGTGCGAAAAGTGGTTTTTCAACACTAAGACAAGTGCGAAAAGTGTTTTTTCCACACTAATACAAGTGCAAAAGTGGTTTCCTGCACCAACACAAGTGCGAAAAGTGGTTTTTCAACACTAACACAAGTGCGAAAAGTGGTTTTTCAACACTAACACAAGTGCGAAAAGTGGTTTTTCAACACTATCACAAGTGCAAAAAGTGTTTTTTCCACACTAATACAAGTGCAAAAGTGGTTTCCTGCACTAACACAAGTGCGAAAAGTGGTTTTTCAACACTAACACAAGTGCGAAAAGTGGTTTTTCAACACTAACACAAGTGCGAAAAGTGGTTTTTCAACACTAACACAAGTGCGAAAAGTGGTTTTTCAACACTAAGACAAGTGCGAAAAGTGTTTTTTCCACACTAATACAAGTGCAAAAGTGGTTTCCTGCACAAACACAAGTGCGACAAGTGGTTTTTCAACACTAACACAAGTGCGAAAAGTGGTTTTTCAACACTAACACAAGTGCGAAAAGTGGTTTTTCAACACTAACACAAGTGCGAAAAGTGGTTTTTCAACAGTAACACAAGTGCGAAAAGTGTTTTTTCCACACTAATACAAGTGCAAAAGTGGTTTTTCAACACTAAGACAAGTGCGAAAAGTGTTTTTTCCACACTAATACAAGTGCAAAAGTGGTTTCCTGCACCAACACAAGTGCGAAAAGTGGTTTTTCAACACTAACACAAGTGCGAAAAGTGGTTTTTCAACACTAACACAAGTGCAAAAAGTGGTTTTTCAACACTATCACAAGTGCAAAAAGTGTTTTTTCCACACTAATACAAGTGCAAAAGTGGTTTCCTGCACTAACACAAGTGCGAAAAGTGGTTTTTCAACACTAACACAAGTGCGAAAAGTGGTTTTTCAACACTAAGACAAGTGCGAAAAGTGTTTTTTCCACACTAATACAAGTGCAAAAGTGGTTTCCTGCACAAACACAAGTGCGACAAGTGGTTTTTCAACACTAACACAAGTGCGAAAAGTGGTTTTTCAACACTAACACAAGTGCGAAAAGTGGTTTTTCAACACTAACACAAGTGTGAAAAGTGGTTTTTCCACATTAATACAAGTGCAAAAGTGGTTTCCTGCACCAACACAAGTGCGAAAAGTGGTTTTTCAACACTAACACAAGTGCGAAAATTGGTTTTTCAACACTAACACAAGTGCGAAAAGTGGTTTTTCAACACTAACACAAGTGCGAAAAGTTGTTTTTCAACACTAACACAAGTGTGAAAAGTGGTTTTTCAACACTAACACAAGTGCGAAAAGTGGTTTTCCCACACTAATACAAGTTCAAAAGTGGTTTCCTGCACCAACACAAGTGCCAAAAGTGGTTTTTCAACACTAACATAAGTGCGAAAAGTGGTTTTTCAACACTAACACAAGTGCGAAAAGTGGTTTTCCACACTAATACAAGTGCAAAAGTGGTTTCCTGCACCAACACAAGTGCGAAAAGTTGTTTTTCAACACTAACACAAGTGCGAAAAGTGGTTTTTCAACACTAACACAAGTGCGAAAAGTGGTTTTTCAACACTAACACAAGTGCGAAAAGTTGTTTTTCAACACTAACACAAGTGTGAAAAGTGGTTTTTCCACACGAATAGAAGTGCAAAAGTGGTTTCCTGCACCAATACAAGTGCGAAAAGTGGTTTTTCAACGCTAACACAAGTGCGAAAAGTGGTATTTCAACAGTATCACAAGTGCAAAAAGTGTTTTTTCCACACTAATACAAGTGCAAAAGTGGTTTCCTGCACCAACACAAGTGCGAAAAGTTGTTTTTCAACACTAACACAAGTGCGAAAAGTGGTTTTTCAACACTAACACAAGTGCGAAAAGTGGTTTTTCAACACTAACACAAGTGCGAAAAGTTGTTTTTCAACACTAACACAAGTGTGAAAAGTGGTTTTTCCACACGAATACAAGTGCAAAAGTGGTTTCCTGCACCAATACAAGTGCGAAAAGTGGTTTTTCAACGCTAACACAAGTGCGAAAAGTGGTATTTCAACACTATCACAAGTGCAAAAAGTGTTTTTTCCACACTAATACAAGTGCAAAAGTGGTTTCCTGCACCAACACAAGTGCGAAAAGTGGTTTTTCAACACTAACACAAGTGCGAAAAGTGGTTTTTCAACACTAACACAAGTGCGAAAAGTGGTTTTTCAACACTAAGACAAGTGCGAAAAGTGTTTTTTCCACACTAATACAAGTGCAAAAGTGGTTTCCTGCACCAACACAAGTGCGAAAAGTGGTTTTTCAACACTAACACAAGTGCGAAAAGTGGTTTTTCAACACTAACACAAGTGCGAAAAGTGGTTTTTCCACACTAATACAAGTGCAAAAGTGGTTTCCTGTACCAACACAAGTGTGAAAAGTGGTTTTTCAACACTAACACAAGTGCGAAAAGTGGTTTTTCAACACTAACACAAGTGCGAAAAGTGGTTTTCCACACTAACACAAGTGCAAAAGTGGTTTCCTGCACCAACACAAGTGCGAAAAGTGGTTTTTCAACACTAACACAAGTGCAAAAAGTGGTTTTCCACACTAACACAAGTGCAAAAGTGGTTTTCCTGCACCAACACAAGTGCGAAAAGTGGTTTTTCAACACTAACATAAGTGCGAAAAGTGGTTTTTCAACACTAACACAAGTGCGAAAAGTGGTTTTTCAACACTAACACAAGTGCGAAAAGTGGTTTTTCAACACTAACACAAGTGCGAAAAGTGGTTTTTCAACACTAACACAAGTGCAAAAGTGGTTTCCTGCACCAACACAAGTGCGACAAGTGGTTTTTCAACACTAACACAAGTGCAAAAAGTGGTTTTTCAACACTAACACAAGTGCGAAAAGTGGTTTTCAACACTAAGACAAGTGCGAAAAGTGTTTTTTCCACACTAATACAAGTGCAAAAGTGGTTTCCTGCACAAACACAAGTGTGAAAAGTGGTTTTTCAACACTAACACAAGTGCGAAAAGTGGTTTTTCAACACTAACACAAGTGCGAAAAGTGGTTTTTCAACACTAACACAAGTGCGAAAAGTGTTTTTTCCACACTAATACAAGTGCAAAAGTGGTTTCCTGCACTAACACAAGTGCGAAAAGTGGTTTTTCAACACTAACACAAGTGCGAAAAGTGGTTTTTCAACACTAACACAAGTGCGAAAAGTGGTTTTTCAACACTAAGACAAGTGCGAAAAGTGTTTTTTCCACACTAATACAAGTGCAAAAGTGGTTTCCTGCACCAACACAAGTGCGAAAAGTGGTTTTTCAACACTAACACAAGTGCGAAAAGTGGTTTTTCAACAATAACACAAGTGCGAAAAGTGGTTTTTCCACACTAATACAAGTGCAAAAGTGGTTTGCTGCACCAACACAAGTGCGAAAAGTGGTTTTTCAACACTAACACAAGTGCGAAAAGAGGTTTTTCAACACTAAGACAAGTGCGAAAAGTGTTTTTTCCACACTAATACAAGTGCAAAAGTGGTTTCATGCACCAACACAAGTGCGAAAAGTGGTTTTTCAACACGAACACAAGTGCGAAAAGTGGTTTTTCAACACTAACACAAGTGCGAAAAGTGGTTTTTCAACACTAACAGAAGTGCGAAAAGTGGTTTTTCCACACTAATACAAGTGCAAAAGTGGTTTCCTGCATCAACACAAGTGCGAAAAGTTGTTTTTCAACACTAACACAAGTGCGAAAAGTGGTTTTTCAACACTAACACAAGTGCGAAAAGTGATTTTCAACACTAACACAAGTGCGAAAAGTTGTTTTTCAACACTAACACAAGTGTGAAAAGTGGTTTTTCCACACGAATACAAGTGCAAAAGTGGTTTCCTGCACCAATACAAGTGCGAAAAGTGGTTTTTCAACGCTAACACAAGTGCGAAAAGTGGTATTTCAACACTATCACAAGTGCAAAAAGTGTTTTTTCCACACTAATACAAGTGCAAAAGTGGTTTCCTGCACCAACACAAGTGCGAAAAGTGGTTTTTCAACACTAACACAAGTGCGAAAAGTGGTTTTTCAACACTAACACAAGTGCGAAAAGTGGTTTTTCAACACTAAGACAAGTGCGAAAAGTGTTTTTTCCACACTAATACAAGTGCAAAAGTGGTTTCCTGCACCAACACAAGTGCGAAAAGTGGTTTTTCAACACTAACACAAGTGCGAAAAGTGGTTTTTCAACACTAACACAAGTGCGAAAAGTGGTTTTTCCACACTAATACAAGTGCAAAAGTGGTTTCCTGTACCAACACAAGTGTGAAAAGTGGTTTTTCAACACTAACACAAGTGCGAAAAGTGGTTTTTCAACACTAACACAAGTGCGAAAAGTGGTTTTCCACACTAACACAAGTGCAAAAGTGGTTTCCTGCACCAACACAAGTGCGAAAAGTGGTTTTTCAACACTAACACAAGTGCAAAAAGTGGTTTTCCACACTAACACAAGTGCAAAAGTGGTTTTCCTGCACCAACACAAGTGCGAAAAGTGGTTTTTCAACACTAACATAAGTGCGAAAAGTGGTTTTTCAACACTAACACAAGTGCGAAAAGTGGTTTTTCAACACTAACACAAGTGCGAAAAGTGGTTTTTCAACACTAACACAAGTGCGAAAAGTGGTTTTTCAACACTAACACAAGTGCAAAAGTGGTTTCCTGCACCAACACAAGTGCGACAAGTGGTTTTTCAACACTAACACAAGTGCAAAAAGTGGTTTTTCAACACTAACACAAGTGCGAAAAGTGGTTTTCAACACTAAGACAAGTGCGAAAAGTGTTTTTTCCACACTAATACAAGTGCAAAAGTGGTTTCCTGCACAAACACAAGTGTGAAAAGTGGTTTTTCAACACTAACACAAGTGCGAAAAGTGGTTTTTCAACACTAACACAAGTGCGAAAAGTGGTTTTTCAACACTAACACAAGTGCGAAAAGTGTTTTTTCCACACTAATACAAGTGCAAAAGTGGTTTCCTGCACTAACACAAGTGCGAAAAGTGGTTTTTCAACACTAACACAAGTGCGAAAAGTGGTTTTTCAACACTAACACAAGTGCGAAAAGTGGTTTTTCAACACTAAGACAAGTGCGAAAAGTGTTTTTTCCACACTAATACAAGTGCAAAAGTGGTTTCCTGCACCAACACAAGTGCGAAAAGTGGTTTTTCAACACTAACACAAGTGCGAAAAGTGGTTTTTCAACAATAACACAAGTGCGAAAAGTGGTTTTTCCACACTAATACAAGTGCAAAAGTGGTTTGCTGCACCAACACAAGTGCGAAAAGTGGTTTTTCAACACTAACACAAGTGCGAAAAGAGGTTTTTCAACACTAAGACAAGTGCGAAAAGTGTTTTTTCCACACTAATACAAGTGCAAAAGTGGTTTCATGCACCAACACAAGTGCGAAAAGTGGTTTTTCAACACGAACACAAGTGCGAAAAGTGGTTTTTCAACACTAACACAAGTGCGAAAAGTGGTTTTTCAACACTAACAGAAGTGCGAAAAGTGGTTTTTCCACACTAATACAAGTGCAAAAGTGGTTTCCTGCATCAACACAAGTGCCAAAAGTGGTTTTTCAACACGAACATAAGTGCGAAAAGTGGTTTTTCAACACTAACACAAGTGCGAAAAGTGGTTTTTCAACACGAACACAAGTGCGAAAAGTGGTTTTTCAACACTAACACAAGTGCGAAAAGTGGTTTTTCAACACTAACAGAAGTGCGAAAAGTGGTTTTTCCACACTAATACAAGTGCAAAAGTGGTTTCCTGCATCAACACAAGTGCGAAAAGTTGTTTTTCAACACTAACACAAGTGCGAAAAGTGGTTTTTCAACACTAACACAAGTGCGAAAAGTGGTTTTTCAACACTAACACAAGTGCGAAAAGTTGTTTTTCAACACTAACACAAGTGTGAAAAGTGGTTTTTCCACACGAATACAAGTGCAAAAGTGGTTTCCTGCACCAATACAAGTGCGAAAAGTGGTTTTTCAACGCTAACACAAGTGCGAAAAGTGGTATTTCAACACTATCACAAGTGCAAAAAGTGTTTTTTCCACACTAATACAAGTGCAAAAGTGGTTTCCTGCACCAACACAAGTGCGAAAAGTGGTTTTTCAACACTAACACAAGTGCGAAAAGTGGTTTTTCAACACTAACACAAGTGCGAAAAGTGGTTTTTCAACACTAAGACAAGTGCGAAAAGTGTTTTTTCCACACTAATACAAGTGCAAAAGTGGTTTCCTGCACCAACACAAGTGCGAAAAGTGGTTTTTCAACACTAACACAAGTGCGAAAAGTGGTTTTTCAACACTAACACAAGTGCGAAAAGTGGTTTTTCCACACTAATACAAGTGCAAAAGTGGTTTCCTGTACCAACACAAGTGTGAAAAGTGGTTTTTCAACACTAACACAAGTGCGAAAAGTGGTTTTTCAACACTAACACAAGTGCGAAAAGTGGTTTTCCACACTAACACAAGTGCAAAAGTGGTTTCCTGCACCAACACAAGTGCGAAAAGTGGTTTTTCAACACTAACACAAGTGCAAAAAGTGGTTTTCCACACTAACACAAGTGCAAAAGTGGTTTTCCTGCACCAACACAAGTGCGAAAAGTGGTTTTTCAACACTAACATAAGTGCGAAAAGTGGTTTTTCAACACTAACACAAGTGCGAAAAGTGGTTTTTCAACACTAACACAAGTGCGAAAAGTGGTTTTTCAACACTAACACAAGTGCGAAAAGTGGTTTTTCAACACTAACACAAGTGCAAAAGTGGTTTCCTGCACCAACACAAGTGCGACAAGTGGTTTTTCAACACTAACACAAGTGCAAAAAGTGGTTTTTCAACACTAACACAAGTGCGAAAAGTGGTTTTCAACACTAAGACAAGTGCGAAAAGTGTTTTTTCCACACTAATACAAGTGCAAAAGTGGTTTCCTGCACAAACACAAGTGTGAAAAGTGGTTTTTCAACACTAACACAAGTGCGAAAAGTGGTTTTTCAACACTAACACAAGTGCGAAAAGTGGTTTTTCAACACTAACACAAGTGCGAAAAGTGTTTTTTCCACACTAATACAAGTGCAAAAGTGGTTTCCTGCACTAACACAAGTGCGAAAAGTGGTTTTTCAACACTAACACAAGTGCGAAAAGTGGTTTTTCAACACTAACACAAGTGCGAAAAGTGGTTTTTCAACACTAAGACAAGTGCGAAAAGTGTTTTTTCCACACTAATACAAGTGCAAAAGTGGTTTCCTGCACCAACACAAGTGCGAAAAGTGGTTTTTCAACACTAACACAAGTGCGAAAAGTGGTTTTTCAACAATAACACAAGTGCGAAAAGTGGTTTTTCCACACTAATACAAGTGCAAAAGTGGTTTGCTGCACCAACACAAGTGCGAAAAGTGGTTTTTCAACACTAACACAAGTGCGAAAAGAGGTTTTTCAACACTAAGACAAGTGCGAAAAGTGTTTTTTCCACACTAATACAAGTGCAAAAGTGGTTTCATGCACCAACACAAGTGCGAAAAGTGGTTTTTCAACACGAACACAAGTGCGAAAAGTGGTTTTTCAACACTAACACAAGTGCGAAAAGTGGTTTTTCAACACTAACAGAAGTGCGAAAAGTGGTTTTTCCACACTAATACAAGTGCAAAAGTGGTTTCCTGCATCAACACAAGTGCCAAAAGTGGTTTTTCAACACGAACATAAGTGCGAAAAGTGGTTTTTCAACACTAACACAAGTGCGAAAAGTGGTTTTCCACACTAATACAAGTGCAAAAGTGGTTTACTGCACCAACACAAGTGCGAAAAGTTGTTTTTCAACACTAACACAAGTGCGAAAAGTTGTTTTTCAACACTAACACAAGTGCGAAAAGTGGTTTTTCAACACTAACACAAGTGCGAAAAGTTGTTTTTCAACACTAAGACAAGTGCGAAAAGTGTTTTTTCCACACTAATACAAGTGCAAAAGTGGTTTCCTGCACTAACACAAGTGCGAAAAGTGGTTTTTCAACACCAACACAAGTGCGAAAAGTGGTTTTTCAACACTAACACAAGTGCGAAAAGTGGTTTTTCAACACTAAGACAAGTGCGAAAAGTGTTTTTTCCACACTAATACAAGTGCAAAAGTGGTTTCCTGCACCAACACAAGTGCGAAAAGTGGTTTTTCAACACTAACACAAGTGCGAAAAGTGGTTTTTCAACACTAACACAAGTGCGAAAAGTGGTTTTTCAACACTATCACAAGTGCAAAAAGTGTTTTTTCCACACTAATACAAGTGCAAAAGTGGTTTCCTGCACTAACACAAGTGCGAAAAGTGGTTTTTCAACACTAACACAAGTGCGAAAAATGGTTTTTCAACACTAACACAAGTGCGAAAAGTGGTTTTTCAACACTAACACAAGTGCGAAAAGTGGTTTTTCAACACTAAGACAAGTGCGAAAAGTGTTTTTTCCACACTAATACAAGTGCAAAAGTGGTTTCCTGCACAAACACAAGTGCGACAAGTGGTTTTTCAACACTAACACAAGTGCGAAAAGTGGTTTTTCAACACTAACACAAGTGCGAAAAGTGGTTTTTCAACACTAACACAAGTGCGAAAAGTGGTTTTTCAACAGTAACACAAGTGCGAAAAGTGTTTTTTCCACACTAATACAAGTGCAAAAGTGGTTTTTCAACACTAAGACAAGTGCGAAAAGTGTTTTTTCCACACTAATACAAGTGCAAAAGTGGTTTCCTGCACCAACACAAGTGCGAAAAGTGGTTTTTCAACACTAACACAAGTGCGAAAAGTGGTTTTTCAACACTAACACAAGTGCAAAAAGTGGTTTTTCAACACTATCACAAGTGCAAAAAGTGTTTTTTCCACACTAATACAAGTGCAAAAGTGGTTTCCTGCACTAACACAAGTGCGAAAAGTGGTTTTTCAACACTAACACAAGTGCGAAAAGTGGTTTTTCAACACTAAGACAAGTGCGAAAAGTGTTTTTTCCACACTAATACAAGTGCAAAAGTGGTTTCCTGCACAAACACAAGTGCGACAAGTGGTTTTTCAACACTAACACAAGTGCGAAAAGTGGTTTTTCAACACTAACACAAGTGCGAAAAGTGGTTTTTCAACACTAACACAAGTGTGAAAAGTGGTTTTTCCACATTAATACAAGTGCAAAAGTGGTTTCCTGCACCAACACAAGTGCGAAAAGTGGTTTTTCAACACTAACACAAGTGCGAAAATTGGTTTTTCAACACTAACACAAGTGCGAAAAGTGGTTTTTCAACACTAACACAAGTGCGAAAAGTTGTTTTTCAACACTAACACAAGTGTGAAAAGTGGTTTTTCAACACTAACACAAGTGCGAAAAGTGGTTTTCCCACACTAATACAAGTTCAAAAGTGGTTTCCTGCACCAACACAAGTGCCAAAAGTGGTTTTTCAACACTAACATAAGTGCGAAAAGTGGTTTTTCAACACTAACACAAGTGCGAAAAGTGGTTTTCCACACTAATACAAGTGCAAAAGTGGTTTCCTGCACCAACACAAGTGCGAAAAGTTGTTTTTCAACACTAACACAAGTGCGAAAAGTGGTTTTTCAACACTAACACAAGTGCGAAAAGTGGTTTTTCAACACTAACACAAGTGCGAAAAGTTGTTTTTCAACACTAACACAAGTGTGAAAAGTGGTTTTTCCACACGAATAGAAGTGCAAAAGTGGTTTCCTGCACCAATACAAGTGCGAAAAGTGGTTTTTCAACGCTAACACAAGTGCGAAAAGTGGTATTTCAACAGTATCACAAGTGCAAAAAGTGTTTTTTCCACACTAATACAAGTGCAAAAGTGGTTTCCTGCACCAACACAAGTGCGAAAAGTTGTTTTTCAACACTAACACAAGTGCGAAAAGTGGTTTTTCAACACTAACACAAGTGCGAAAAGTGGTTTTTCAACACTAACACAAGTGCGAAAAGTTGTTTTTCAACACTAACACAAGTGTGAAAAGTGGTTTTTCCACACGAATACAAGTGCAAAAGTGGTTTCCTGCACCAATACAAGTGCGAAAAGTGGTTTTTCAACGCTAACACAAGTGCGAAAAGTGGTATTTCAACACTATCACAAGTGCAAAAAGTGTTTTTTCCACACTAATACAAGTGCAAAAGTGGTTTCTTGCACCAACACAAGTGCGAAAAGTGGTTTTTCAACACTAACACAAGTGCGAAAAGTGGTTTTTCAACACTAACACAAGTGCAAAAAGTGGTTTTCCACACTAACACAAGTGCAAAAGTGGTTTTCCTGCACCAACACAAGTGCGAAAAGTGGTTTTTCCACACTAATACAAGTGCGAAAAGTGGTTTTCCAACACTAACACAAGTGCGAAAAGTGGTTTTTCAACACCATCACAAGTGCATAAAGTGGTTTTTCAACACGAACACAAGTGCGAAAAGTGGTTTTTCCACACTAATACAAGTGCAAAAGTGGTTTCCTGCAACAACACAAGTGCAAAAAGTGGTTTTTCAACACTAACACAAGTGCGAAAAGTGGTTTTTCAACACTAACACAAGTGCGAAAAGTGGTTTTTCGACACTATCACAAGTGCAAAAAGTGGGTTTTCCACACTAATACAAGTGCAAAAGTGGTTTCCTGCACCAAAACAAGTGCGAAAAGTGGTTTTTCAACACTAACACAAGTGCGAAAAGTGATTTTTCAACACTAACACAAGTGCGAAAAGTGGTTTTTCAACACTAACACAAGTGCGAAAAGTGTTTTTTCCACACTAATACAAGTGCGAAAAGTGTTTTTTCCACACTAATACAAGTGCAAAAGTGGTTTCCTGCACCAACACAAGTGCGAAAAGTGGTTTTTCAACACTAACACAAGTGGGAAAAGTGGTTTTTCAACACAAATACAAGTGCGAAAAGTGGTTTTTCAACACTAACACAAGTGCGAAAAGTGGTTTTTCAACACTAACACAAGTGCGAAAAGTGGTTTTTCCACACTAATACAAGTGCAAAAGTGGTTTCCTGCACCAACACAAGTGCGAAAAGTGGTTTTTCAACACTAACACAAGTGCAAAAAGTGTTTTTTCAACACTAACACAAGTGCGAAAAGTGGTTTTTCCACACGAATACAAGTGCAAAAGTGGTTTCCTGCACCAACACAAGTGCGAAAAGTGGTTTTTCAACACTAACACAAGTGCGAAAAGTGGTTTTTCAACACTATCACAAGTGCAAAAAGTGGTTTTTCAACACTATCACAAGTGCAAAAAGTGTTTTTTCCACACGAATGCAAGTGAAAAAGTGGTTTCCTGCACTAACACAAGTGCAAAAAGTGGTTTTTCAACACTAACACAAGTGCGAAAAGTGTTTTTTCCACACTAACACAAGTGCGAAAAGTGGGTTTTCAACACTAACACAAGTGCGAAAAGTGGTTTCCTTCACCAACACCAGTGCGAAAAGTGGTTTTTCAACACTAACACAAGTGCGAGAAGTGGTTTTTCCACACTAATACAAGTGCAAAAGTGGTTTCCTGCACCAACACAAGTGCGAAAAGTGGTTTTTCAACACTAACACAAGTGCGAAAAGTGGTTTTTCAACACTATCACAAGTGCAAAAAGTGTTTTTTCCACACTAATACAAGTGCGAAAAGTGGTTTTCCAACACTAACACAAGTGCGAAAAGTGGTTTTTCAACACCATCACAAGTGCAAAAAGTGGTTTTTCAACACGAACACAAGTGCAAAAAGTGGTTTTTCCACACTAATACAAGTGCAAAAGTGGTTTCCTGCAACAACACAAGTGCAAAAAGTGGTTTTTCAACACTAACACAAGTGCGAAAAGTGGTTTTTCAACACTAACACAAGTGCGAAAAGTGGTTTTTCGACACTGTCACAAGTGAAAAAAGTGGGTTTTTCCACACTAATACAAGTGCAAAAGTGGTTTCCTGCACCAAAACAAGTGCGAAAAGTGGTTTTTCAACACTAACACAAGTGCGAAAAGTGATTTTTCAACACTAACACAAGTGCGAAAAGTGGTTTTTCAACACTAACACAAGTGCGAAAAGTGTTTTTTCCACACTAATACAAGTGCGAAAAGTGTTTTTTCCACACTAATACAAGTGCAAAAGTGGTTTCCTGCACCAACACAAGTGCGAAAAGTGGTTTTTCAACACTAACACAAGTGCGAAAAGTGGTTTTTCAACACAAACACCAGTGTGAAAAGTGGTTTTTCAACACTAACACAAGTGCGAAAAGTGGTTTTTCCACACTAATACAAGTGCAAAAGTGGTTTCCTGCACCAACACAAGTGCGAAAAGTGGTTTTTCAACACTAACACAAGTGCAAAAAGTGTTTTTTCAACACTAACACAAGTGCGAAAAGTGGTTTTTCCACACGAATACAAGTGCAAAAGTGGTTTCCTGCACCAACACAAGTGCGAAAAGTGGTTTTTCAACACTAACACAAGTGCGAAAAGTGGTTTTTCAACACTATCACAAGTGCAAAAAGTGGTTTTTCAACACTATCACAAGTGCAAAAAGTGTTTTTTCCACACTAACACAAGTGCAAAAGTGGTTTCCTGCACTAACACAAGTGCAAAAAGTGGTTTTTCAACACTAACACAAGTGCGAAAAGTGTTTTTTCCACACTAACGCAAGTGCGAAAAGTGGTTTTTCAACACTAACACAAGTGCAAAAAGTGTTTTTTCCACACTAATACAAGTGCAAAAGTGGTTTCCTGCACCAACACAAGTGCGAAAAGTGGTTTTTCAACACTAACACACGTGCAAAAAGTGGTTTTTCAACACTAACACAAGTGCGAAAAGTGGTTTTTCAACACTAACACAAGTGCGAAAAGTGGTTTTCCACACTAATACAAGTGCAAAAGTGGTTTCCTGCACCAACACAAGTGCGAAAAGTGGTTTTTCAACACTAACACAAGTGCGAAAAGTGGTTTTTCAACACTAACACAAGTGCAAAAAGTGGTTTTCCCACACTAACACAAGTGCAAAAGTGGTTTCCTGCACCAACACAAGTGCGAAAAGTGGTTTTTGATCACTAACACAAGTGCGAAAAGTGGTTTTTCAACACTATCACAAGTGCAAAAAGTGTTTTATCCACACTAATACAAGTGCAAAAGTGGGTTCCTGCACCAACACAAGTGCGAAAAGTGGTTTTTCAACACTAACACAATTGCGAAAAGTGGTTTTTCAAAACTAACACAAGTGCGAAAAGTGGTTTTTCCACACTAATACAAGTGCAAAAGTGGTTTCCTGCACCAACACAAGTGCAAAAAGTGGTTTTTCAACACTAACACAAGTGCGAAAAGTGTTTTTTCAACACTATCACAAGTGCAAAAAGTGTTTTTTCCACACTAATACAAGTGCCAAAAGTGGTTTTCCAACACTAACACAAGTGCGAAAAGTGGTTTTTCAACACCATCACAAGTGCAAAAAGTGGTTTTTCAACACTAACACAAGTGCGAAAAGTGGTTTTTCCACACTAATACAAGTGCGAAAAGTGGTTTTCCAACACTAAAACAAGTGCGAAAAGTGGTTTTTCAACACCATCACAAGTGCAAAAAGTGGTTTTTCAACACGAACACAAGTGCGAAAAGTGGTTTTTCCACACTAATACAAGTGCAAAAGTGGTTTCCTGCAACAACACAAGTGCAAAAAGTGGTTTTTCAACACTAACACAAGTGTGAAAAGTGGTTTTTCAACACTAACACAAGTGCGAAAAGTGGTTTTTCAACACTAACACAAGTGCAAAAAGTGTTTTTTCCACACTAATACAAGTGCAAAAGTGGTTTCCTGCACCAACACAAGTGCGAAAAGTGGTTTTTCAACACTAACACAAGTGCGAAAAGTGGTTTTTTCCACACTAATACAAGTGCAAAAGTGGTTTCCTGCACCAACACAAGTGCGAAAAGTGGTTTTTCAACACTAACACAAGTGCGAAAAGTGGTTTTTCAACACTAACACAAGTGCGAAAAGTGGTTTTCCACACTAATACAAGTGCAAAAGTGGTTTCCTGCACCAATTTCCTGCACCAAGTGCAAAAAGTGGTTTTTCAACACTAACACAAGTGCGAAAAGTGGTTTTTCAACACTATCACAAGTGCAAAAAGTGTTTTTTCCACACTAATACAAGTGCAAAAGTGGTTTCCTGCACCAACACAAGTGCGAAAAGTGGTTTTTCAACACTAACACAAGTGCGAAAAGTGGTTTTTCAACACTAACACAAGTGCGAAAAGTGGTTTTTCCACACTAATACAAGTGCAAAAGTGGTTTCCTGCACCAACACAAGTGCGAAAAGTGGTTTTTCAACACTAACACAACTGCGAAAAGTGGTTTTTCAACACTAACACAAGTGCAAAAAGTGTTTTTTCCACACTAGTACAAGAGCAAAAGTGGTTTCCTGCACCAACACAAGTGCGAAAAGTGGTTTTTCAACACTAACACAAGTGCGAAAAGTGGTTTTTCAACACTAACACAAGTGCGAAAAGTGGTTTTTCAACACTATCACAAGTGCAAAAAGTGTTTTTTCCACACTAATACAAGTGCAAAAGTGGTTTCCTGCAACAACACAAGTGCGAAAAGTGGTTTTTCCACACTAATACAAGTGCAAAAGTGGTTTCCTGCAACAACACAAGTGCAAAAAGTGGTTTTTCAACACTAACACAAGTGCGAAAAGTGGTTTTTCAACACTAACACAAGTGCGAAAAGTGGTTTTTCAACACTATCACAAGTGCAAAAAGTGGGGTTTCCACACTAATACAAGTGCAAAAGTGGTTTCCTGCACCAAAACAAGTGCGAAAAGTGGTTTTTCAACACTAACACAAGTGCGAAAAGTGATTTTTCAACACTAACACAAGTGCGAAAAGTGGTTTTTCAACACTAACACAAGTGCGAAAAGTGTTTTTTCCACACTAATACAAGTGCGAAAAGTGTTTTTTCCACACTAATACAAGTGCAAAAGTGGTTTCCTGCACCAACACAAGTGCGAAAAGTGGTTTTTCAACACTAACACAAGTGCGAAAAGTGGTTTTTCAACACAAACACAAGTGCGAAAAGTGGTTTTTCAACACTAACACAAGTGCGAAAAGTGGTTTTTCAACACTAACACAAGTGCGAAAAGTGGTTTTTCCACACTAATACAAGTGCAAAAGTGGTTTCCTGCACCAATTTCCTGCACCAAGTGCAAAAAGTGGTTTTTCAACACTAACACAAGTGCGAAAAGTGGTTTTTCAACACTATCACAAGTGCAAAAAGTGTTTTTTCCACACTAATACAAGTGCAAAAGTGGTTTCCTGCACCAACACAAGTGCGAAAAGTGGTTTTTCAACACTAACACAAGTGCGAAAAGTGGTTTTTCAACACTAACACAAGTGCGAAAAGTGGTTTTTCCACACTAATACAAGTGCAAAAGTGGTTTCCTGCACCAACACAAGTGCGAAAAGTGGTTTTTCAACACTAACACAAGTGCAAAAAGTGGTTTTTCAACACTAACACAAGTGCGAAAAGTGGTTTTTCCACACGAATACAAGTGCAAAAGTGGTTTCCTGCACCATTACAAGTGCGAAAAGTGTTTTTCAACACTAACACAAGTGCGAAAAGTGGTTTTTCAACACTATCACAAGTGCAAAAAGTGTTTTTTCCACACTAATACAAGTGCAAAAGTGGTTTCCTGCACCAACACAAGTGCGAAAAGTGGTTTTTCAACACTAACACAAGTGCGAAAAGTGGTTTTTCAACACTAACACAAGTGCGAAATGTAGTTTTTCAACACTATCACAAGTGCAAAAAGTGTTTTTTCCACACTAATACAAGTGCAAAAGTGGTTTCCTGCACTAACACAAGTGCGAAAAGTGGTTTTTCAACACTATCACAAGTGCAAAAAGTGTTTTTTCCACACTAATACAAGTGCAAAAGTGGTTTCCTGCACCAACACAAGTGCGAAAAGTGGTTTTTCAACACTAACACAAGTGCGAAAAGTGGTTTTTCAACACTAACACAAGTGCGAAATGTAGTTTTTCAACACTATCACAAGTGCAAAAAGTGTTTTTTCCACACTAATACAAGTGCAAAAGTGGTTTCCTGCACTAACACAAGTGCAAAAAGTGGTTTTTCAACACTATCACAAGTGCAAAAAGTGTTTTTTCCACACTAATACAAGTGCAAAAGTGGTTTCCTGCACTAACACAAGTGCGAAAAGTGGTTTTTCAACACTAACACAAGTGCGAAAAGTGTTTTTTCCACACTATTACAAGTGCAAAAGTGGTTTCCTGCACCAACACAAGTGCGAAAAGTGTTTTTTCCACACTAATACAAGTGCAAAAGTGGTTTCCTGCACCAACACAAGTGCGAAAAGTGGTTTTTCAACACTAACACAAGTGCGAAAAGTGGTTTTTCAACACAAACACAAGTGCGAAAAGTGGTTTTTCAACACTAACACAAGTGCGAAAAGTGGTTTTTCAACACTAACACAAGTGCGAAAAGTGGTTTTTCCACACTAATACAAGTGCAAAAGTGGTTTCCTGCACCAATTTCCTGCACCAAGTGCAAAAAGTGGTTTTTCAACACTAACACAAGTGCGAAAAGTGGTTTTTCAACACTATCACAAGTGCAAAAAGTGTTTTTTCCACACTAATACAAGTGCAAAAGTGGTTTCCTGCACCAACACAAGTGCGAAAAGTGGTTTTTCAACACTAACACAAGTGCGAAAAGTGGTTTTTCAACACTAACACAAGTGCGAAAAGTGGTTTTTCCACACTAATACAAGTGCAAAAGTGGTTTCCTGCACCAACACAAGTGCGAAAAGTGGTTTTTCAACACTAACACAACTGCGAAAAGTGGTTTTTCAACACTAACACAAGTGCAAAAAGTGTTTTTTCCACACTAATACAAGAGCAAAAGTGGTTTCCTGCACCAACACAAGTGCGAAAAGTGGTTTTTCAACACTAACACAAGTGCGAAAAGTGGTTTTTCAACACTAACACAAGTGCGAAAAGTGGTTTTTCAACACTATCACAAGTGCAAAAAGTGTTTTTTCCACACTAATACAAGTGCAAAAGTGGTTTCCTGCAACAACACAAGTGCGAAAAGTGGTTTTTCCACACTAATACAAGTGCAAAAGTGGTTTCCTGCAACAACACAAGTGCAAAAAGTGGTTTTTCAACACTAACACAAGTGCGAAAAGTGGTTTTTCAACACTAACACAAGTGCGAAAAGTGGTTTTTCGACACTATCACAAGTGCAAAAAGTGGGGTATCCACACTAATACAAGTGCAAAAGTGGTTTCCTGCACCAAAACAAGTGCGAAAAGTGGTTTTTCAACACTAACACAAGTGCGAAAAGTGATTTTTCAACACTAACACAAGTGCGAAAAGTGGTTTTTCAACACTAACACAAGTGCGAAAAGTGTTTTTTCCACACTAATACAAGTGCGAAAAGTGTTTTTTCCACACTAATACAAGTGCAAAAGTGGTTTCCTGCACCAACACAAGTGCGAAAAGTGGTTTTTCAACACTAACACAAGTGCGAAAAGTGGTTTTTCAACACAAACACAAGTGCGAAAAGTGGTTTTTCAACACTAACACAAGTGCGAAAAGTGGTTTTTCAACACTAACACAAGTGCGAAAAGTGGTTTTTCCACACTAATACAAGTGCAAAAGTGGTTTCCTGCACCAATTTCCTGCACCAAGTGCAAAAAGTGGTTTTTCAACACTAACACAAGTGCGAAAAGTGGTTTTTCAACACTATCACAAGTGCAAAAAGTGTTTTTTCCACACTAATACAAGTGCAAAAGTGGTTTCCTGCACCAACACAAGTGCGAAAAGTGGTTTTTCAACACTAACACAAGTGCGAAAAGTGGTTTTTCAACACTAACACAAGTGCGAAAAGTGGTTTTTCCACACTAATACAAGTGCAAAAGTGGTTTCCTGCACCAACACAAGTGCGAAAAGTGGTTTTTCAACACTAACACAAGTGCAAAAAGTGGTTTTTCAACACTAACACAAGTGCGAAAAGTGGTTTTTCCACACGAATACAAGTGCAAAAGTGGTTTCCTGCACCATTACAAGTGCGAAAAGTGTTTTTCAACACTAACACAAGTGCGAAAAGTGGTTTTTCAACACTATCACAAGTGCAAAAAGTGTTTTTTCCACACTAATACAAGTGCAAAAGTGGTTTCCTGCACCAACACAAGTGCGAAAAGTGGTTTTTCAACACTAACACAAGTGCGAATAGTGGTTTTTCAACACTAACACAAGTGCGAAATGTAGTTTTTCAACACTATCACAAGTGCAAAAAGTGTTTTTTCCACACTAATACAAGTGCAAAAGTGGTTTCCTGCACTAACACAAGTGCGAAATGTGGTTTTTCAACACTATCACAAGTGCAAAAAGTGTTTTTTCCACACTAATACAAGTGCAAAAGTGGTTTCCTGCACCAACACAAGTGCGAAAAGTGGTTTTTCAACACTAACACAAGTGCGAAAAGTGGTTTTTCAACACTAACACAAGTGCGAAATGTAGTTTTTCAACACTATCACAAGTGCAAAAAGTGTTTTTTCCACACTAATACAAGTGCAAAAGTGGTTTCCTGCACTAACACAAGTGCAAAAAGTGGTTTTTCAACACCATCACAAGTGCAAAAAGTGTTTTTTCCACACTAATACAAGTGCAAAAGTGGTTTCCTGCACTAACACAAGTGCGAAAAGTGGTTTTTCAACACTAACACAAGTGCGAAAAGTGTTTTTTCCACACTATTACAAGTGCAAAAGTGGTTTCCTGCACCAACACAAGTGCGAAAAGTGGTTTTTCAACACTAACACAAGTGCGAAAAGTGGTTTTTCAACACTAACACAAGTGCGAAAAGTGGTTTTTCAACACTAACACAAGTGCAAAAAGTGTTTTTTCCACACTAATACAAGTGCAAAAGTGGTTTCCTGCACCAACACAAGTGCGAAAAGTGGTTTTTCAACACTAACACAAGTGCGAAAAGTGGTTTTTCAACACTAACACAAGTGCGAAAAGTGGTTTTTCAACACTAACACAGTGCGAAAAGTGGTTTTTTCCACACTAATACAAGTGCAAAAGTGGTTTCCTGCACCAACACAAGTGCGAAAAGTGGTTTTTCAACACTAACACAAGTGCGAAAAGTGGTTTTTCAACACTAACACAAGTGCGAAAAGTGGTTTTTCAACACTAACACAAGTGCGAAAAGTGGTTTTTCCACACGAACACAAGTGCGAAAAGTGGTTTTTCAACACTATCATAAGTGCAAAAAGTGGTTTTTCCACACTAATACAAGTGCAAAAGTGGTTTCCTGCACCAACACAAGTGCGAAAAGTGGTTTTTCAACACTAACACAAGTGCGAAAAGTGGTTTTTCAACACTAACACAAGTGCGAAAAGTGGTTTTTCCACACGAATACAAGTGCAAAAGTGGTTTCCTGCACCAATACAAGTGCGAAAATTGTTTTTTCAACACTAACACAAGTGCGAAAAGTGGTTTTTCAACACTATCACAAGTGCAAAAAGTGTTTTTTCCACACTAATACAAGTGCAAAAGTGGTTTCCTGCACCAACACAAGTGCAAAAAGTGGTTTTTCAACACTAACACAAGTGCAAAAAGTGGTTTTTCAACACTAACACAAGTGCGAAAAGTGGTTTTTCCACACGAATACAAGTGCAAAAGTGGTTTCCTGCACCATTACAAGTGCGAAAAGTGTTTTTCAACACTAACACAAGTGCGAAAAGTGGTTTTTCAACACTATCACAAGTGCAAAAAGTGTTTTTTCCACACTAATACAAGTGCAAAAGTGGTGTCCTGCACTAACACAAGTGCAAAAAGTGGTTTTTCAACACTAACACAAGTGCGAAAAGTGGTTTATTCAACACTAACACAAGTGCGAAAAGTGGTTTTTCAACACTAACACAAGTGCGAAAAGTGTTTTTTCCACACTATTACAAGTGCAAAAGTGGTTTCCTGCACCAACACAAGTGCGAAAAGTGGTTTTTCAACACTAACACAAGTGTGAAAAGTGGTTTTTCAACACTAACACAAGTGCGAAAAGTGGTTTTTCAACACTAACACAAGTGCAAAAAGTGTTTTTTCCACACTAATACAAGTGCAAAAGTGGTTTCCTGCACCAACACAAGTGCGAAAAGTGGTTTTTCAACACTAACACAAGTGCGAAAAGTGGTTTTTTCCACACTAATACAAGTGCAAAAGTGGTTTCCTGCACCAACACAAGTGCGAAAAGTGGTTTTTCAACACTAACACAAGTGCGAAAAGTGGTTTTTCAACACTAACACAAGTGCGAAAAGTGGTTTTTCCACACTAATACAAGTGCAAAAGTGGTTTCCTGCACCAACACAAGTGCGAAAAGTGGTTTTTCAACACTAACACAAGTGCGAAAAGTGGTTTTTCAACACTATCACAAGTGCAAAAGTGTTTTTTCCACACTAATACAAGAGCAAAAGTGGTTTCCTGCACCAACACAAGTACGAAAAGTGGTTTTTCAACACTAACACAAGTGCGAAAAGTGGTTTTTCAACACTAACACAAGTGCGAAAGGTGGTTTTTCAACACTATCACAAGTGCAAAAAGTGTTTTTTCCACACTAATACAAGTGCAAAAGTGGTTTCCTGCACTAACACAAGTGCAAAAAGTGGTTTTTCAACACTAACACAAGTGCGAAAAGTGTTTTTTCCACACTAACACAAGTGCGAAAAGTGGTTTTTCAACACTATCACAAGTGCAAAAAGTGTTTTTTCCACACTAATACAAGTGCAAAAGTGGTTTCCTGCACCAACACAAGTGCGAAAAGTGGTTTTTCAACACTAACACAAGTGCGAAAAGTGGTTTTTCAACACTAACACAAGTGCAAAAAGTGGTTTTTCCACACTAACACAAGTGCAAAAGTGGTTTCCTGCACCAACACAAGTGCGAAAAGTGGTTTTTCAACACTAACACAAGTGTGAAAAGTGGTTTTTCAACACTAACACAAGTGTGAAAAGTGGTTTTTCCACACTAATACAAGTGCAAAAGTGGTTTCCTGCACCAACACAAGTGCAAAAAGTGGTTTTTGATCACTAACACAAGTGCAAAAAGTGGTTTTTCAACACTATCACAAGTGCAAAAAGTGTTTTATCCACACTAATACAAGTGCAAAAGTGGTTTCCTGCACCAACACAAGTGCGAAAAGTGGTTTTTCAACACTAACACAAGTGCGAAAAGTGGTTTTTCAAAACTAACACAAGTGCGAAAAGTGGTTTTTCCACACTAATACAAGTGCAAAAGTGGTTTCCTGCACCAACACAAGTGCGAAAAGTGGTTTTTCAACACTAACACAACTGCGAAAAGTGGTTTTTCAACACTATCACAAGTGCAAAAAGTGTTTTTTCCACACTAATACAAGTGCGAAAAGTGGTTTTCCAACACTAACACAAGTGCGAAAAGTGGTTTTTCAACACCATCACAAGTGCAAAAAGTGGTTTTTCAACACTAACACAAGTGCGAAAAGTGGTTTTTCCACACTAATACAAGTGCAAAAGTGGTTTCCTGCAACAACACAAGTGCAAAAAGTGGTTTTTCAACACTAACACAAGTGCGAAAAGTGGTTTTTCAACACTAACACAAGTGCGAAAAGTGGTTTTTCAACACTAACACAAGTGCAAAAAGTGTTTTTTCCACACTAATACAAGTGCGAAAAGTGTTTTTTCCACACTAATACAAGTGCAAAAGTGGTTTCCTGCACCAACACAAGTGCGAAAAGTGGTTTTTCAACACAAACACAAGTGCGAAAAGTGGTTTTTCAACACAAACACAAGTGCGAAAAGTGGTTTTTTAACACTAACACAAGTGCGAAAAGTGGTTTTTCAACACTAACACAAGTGCGAAAAGTGGTTTTTCAACACTAACACAAGTGCGAAAAGTGGTTTTTCCACACTAATACAAGTGCAAAAGTGGTTTCCTGCACCAATTTCCTGCACCAAGTGCAAAAAGTGGTTTTTCAACACTAACACAAGTGCGAAAAGTGGTTTTTCAACACTATCACAAGTGCAAAAAGTGTTTTTTCCACACTAATACAAGTGCAAAAGTGGTTTCCTGCACCAACACAAGTGCGAAAAGTGGTTTTTCAACACTAACACAAGTGCGAAAAGTGGTTTTTCAACACTAACACAAGTGCGAAAAGTGGTTTTTCCACACTAATACAAGTGCAAAAGTGGTTTCCTGCACCAACACAAGTGCGAAAAGTGGTTTTTCAACACTAACACAAGTGCAAAAAGTGGTTTTTCAACACTAACACAAGTGCGAAAAGTGGTTTTTCCACACGAATACAAGTGCAAAAGTGGTTTCCTGCACCAACACAAGTGCGAAAAGTGGTTTTTCAACACTAACACAAGTGCAAAAAGTGGTTTTTCAACACTAACACAAGTGCGAAATTTTTTTTTTCAACACTATCACAAGTACAAATTGTGTTTTTTCCACACTAATACAAGTGCAAAAGTGGTTTCCTGCACTAACACAAGTGCAAAAAGTGGTTTTTCCACACTAATACAAGTGCAAAAGTGGTTTCCTGCAACAACACAAGTGCAAAAAGTGGTTTTTCAACACTAACACAAGTGCGAAAAGTGTTTTTTCCACACTAATACAAGTGCGAAAAGTGTTTTTTCCACACTAATACAAGTGCAAAAGTGCTTTCCTGCACCAACACAAGTGCGAAAAGTGGTTTTTCAACACTAACACAAGTGCGAAAAGTGGTTTTTCAACACTAACACAAGTGCGAAAAGTGGTTTTTCAACACTAACACAAGTGCGAAAAGTGGCTTTTCCACACGAACACAAGTGCGAAAAGTGGTTTTTCAACACTATCATAAGTGCAAAAAGTGGTTTTTCCACACTAATACAAGTGCAAAAGTGGTTTCCTGCACCAACACAAGTGCGAAAAGTGGTTTTTCAACACTAACACAAGTGCGAAAAGTGGTTTTTCAACACTATCATAAGTGCAAAAAGTGGTTTTTCCACACTAATACAAGTGCAAAAGTGGTTTCCTGCACCAACACAAGTGCGAAAAGTGGGTTTTCAACACTAACACAAGTGCGAAAAGTGGTTTCCTTCACCAACACCAGTGCGAAAAGTGGTTTTTCAACACTAACACAAGTGCGAGAAGTGGTTTTTCCACACTAATACAAGTGCAAAAGTGGTTTCCTGCACCAACACAAGTGCGAAAAGTGGTTTTTCAACACTAACACAAGTGCGAAATGTGGTTTTTCAACACTATCACAAGTGCAAAAAGTGGTTTTTCAACACCATCACAAGTGCAAAAAGTGGTTTTTCAACACTAACACAAGTGCGAAAAGTGGTTTTTCCACACTAATACAAGTGCAAAAGTGGTTTCCTGCAACAACACAAGTGCAAAAAGTGGTTTTTCAACACTAACACAAGTGCGAAAAGTGGTTTTTCGACACTATCACAAGTGCAAAAAGTGGGTTTTCCACACTAATACAAGTGCAAAAGTGGTTTCCTGCACCAAAACAAGTGCGAAAAGTGGTTTTTCAACACTAACACAAGTGCGAAAAGTGGTTTTTCAACACTAACACAAGTGCGAAAAGTGGTTTTTCAACACTAACACAAGTCCGAAAAGTGTTTTTTCCACACTAATACAAGTGCGAAAAGTGTTTTTTCCACACTAATACAAGTGCAAAAGTGGTTTCCTGCACCAACACAAGTGCGAAAAGTGGTTTTTCAACACTAACACAAGTGCGAAAAGTGGTTTTTCAACACAAACACAAGTGCGAAAAGTGGTTTTTCAACACTAACACAAGTGCGAAAAGTGGTTTTTCCACACTAATACAAGTGCAAAAGTGGTTTCCTGCACCAATTTCCTGCACCAAGTGCAAAAAGTGGTTTTTCAACACTAACACAAGTGCGAAAAGTGGTTTTTCAACACTATCACAAGTGCAAAAAGTGTTTTTTCCACACTAATACAAGTGCAAAAGTGGTTTCCTGCACCAACACAAGTGCGAAAAGTGGTTTTTCAACACTAACATAAGTGCGAAAAGTGGTTTTTCAACACTAACACAAGTGCGAAAAGTGGTTTTTCCACACTAATACAAGTGCAAAAGTGGTTTCCTGCACCAACACAAGTGCGAAAAGTGGTACTAACACAAGTGCGAAAAGTGGTTTTTCAACACTAACACAAGTGCAAAAAGTGTTTTTTCCACACTAATACAAGAGCAAAAGTGGTTTCCTGCACCAACACAAGTGCGAAAAGTGGTTTTTCAACACTAACACAAGTGCGAAAAGTGGTTTTTCAACACTAACACAAGTGCGAAAAGTGGTTTTTCAACACTATCACAAGTGCAAAAAGTGTTTTTTCCACACTAATACAAGTGCAAAAGTGGTTTCCTGCACCAACACAAGTGCAAAAAGTGGTTTTTCAACACTAACACAAGTGCGAAAAGTGTTTTTTCCACACTAACACAAGTGCGAAAAGTGGTTTTTCCACACTAATACAAGTGCGAAAAGTGGTTTTCCAACACTAACACAAGTGCGAAAAGTGGTTTTTCAACACCATCACAAGTGCAAAAAGTGGTTTTTCAACACTAACACAAGTGCAAAAAGTGGTTTTTCCAAACTAATACAAGTGCAAAAGTTGTTTCCTGCAACAACACAAGTGCAAAAAGTGGTTTTTCAACACTAACACAAGTGCGAAAAGTGGTTTTTCAACACTAACACAAGTGCGAAAAGTGGTTTTTCGACACTATCACAAGTGCGAAAAGTGGTTTTTCGACACTATCACAAGTGCAAAAAGTGGGTTTTCCACACTAATACAAGTGCAAAAGTGGTTTCCTGCACCAACACAAGTGTGAAAAGTGGTTTTTCAACACTAACACAAGTGCGAAAAGTGGTTTTCCAACACTAACACAAGTGCGAAAAGTGGTTTTTCAACACCATCACAAGTGCAAAAAGTGGTTTTTCAACACTAACACAAGTGCGAAAAGTGGTTTTTCCACACTAATACAAGTGCAAAAGTGGTTTCCTGCAACAACACAAGTGCAAAAAGTGGTTTTTCAACACTAACACAAGTGCGAAAAGTGGTTTTTCAACACTAACACAAGTGCGAAAAGTGGTTTTTCGACACTATCACAAGTGCAAAAAGTGGGTTTTCCACACTAATACAAGTGCAAAAGTGGTTTCCTGCACCAAAACAAGTGCGAAAAGTGGTTTTTCAACACTAACACAAGTGCGAAAAGTGGTTTTTCAACACTAACACAAGTGCGAAAAGTGGTTTTTCAACACTAACACAAGTGCGAAAAGTGTTTTTTCCACACTAATACAAGTGCGAAAAGTGTTTTTTCCACACTAATACAAGTGCAAAAGTGGTTTCCTGCACCAACACAAGTGTGAAAAGTGGTTTTTCAACACTAACACAAGTGCGAAAAGTGGTTTTTCAACACTAACACAAGTGTGAAAAGTTGTTTTTCCACACTAATACAAGAGCAAAAGTGGTTTCCTGCACCAACACAAGTGCGAAAAGTGGTTTTTCAACACTAACACAAGTGCAAAAAGTGGTTTTTCAACACTAACACAAGTGTGAAAAGTTGTTTTTCCACACTAATACAAGTGCAAAAGTGGTTTCCTGCACCAACACAAGTGCGAAAAGTGGTTTTTCAACACTAACACAAGTGCGAAAAGTGGTTTTTCAAAACTAACACAAGTGCGAAAAGTGGTTTTTCCACACTAATACAAGTGCAAAAGTGGTTTCCTGCACCAACACAAGTGCGAAAAGTGGTTTTTCAACACTAACACAACTGCGAAAAGTGGTTTTTCAACACTATCACAAGTGCAAAAAGTGTTTTTTCCACACTAATACAAGTGCGAAAAGTGGTTTTCCAACACTAACACAAGTGCGAAAAGTGGTTTTTCAACACTAACACAAGTGCAAAAAGTGGTTTTTCAACACTAACACAAGTGTGAAAATGTGTTTTTCCACACTAATACAAGTGCAAAAGTGGTTTCCTGCACCAACACAAGTGCGAAAAGTGGTTTTTGATCACTAACACAAGTGCGAAAAGTGGTTTTTCAACACTATCACAAGTGCAAAAGTGTTTTTTCCACACTAATACAAGAGCAAAAGTGGTTTCCTGCACCAACACAAGTGCGAAAAGTGGTTTTTCAACACTAACACAAGTGCGAAAAGTGGTTTTTCAACACTAACACAAGTGCGAAAAGTGGTTTTTCAACACTATCACAAGTGCAAAAAGTGTTTTTTCCACACTAATACAAGTGCAAAAGTGGTTTCCTGCACTAACACAAGTGCAAAAAGTGGTTTTCAACACTAACACAAGTGCGAAAAGTGTTTTTTCCACACTAACACAAGTGCGAAAAGTGGTTTTTCAACACTATCACAAGTGCAAAAAGTGTTTTTTCCACACTAATACAAGTGCAAAAGTGGTTTCCTGCACCAACACAAGTGCGAAAAGTGGTTTTTCAACACTAACACAAGTGCAAAAAGTGGTTTTTCAACACTAACACAAGTGCAAAAAGTGGTTTTTCAACACTAACACAAGTGCGAAAAGTGGTTTTCCACACTAATACAAGTGCAAAAGTGGTTTCCTGCACCAACACAAGTGCGAAAAGTGGTTTTTCAACACTAACACAAGTGCGAAAAGTGGTTTTTCAACACTAACACAAGTGCAAAAAGTGGTTTTTTCCACACTAACACAAGTGCAAAAGTGGTTTCCTGCACCAACACAAGTGCGAAAAGTGGTTTTTCAACACTAACACAAGTGCGAAAAGTGGTTTATCAACACTAACACAAGTGTGAAAAGTGGTTTTTCCACACTAATACAAGTGCAAAAGTGGTTTCCTGCACCAACACAAGTGCAAAAAGTGGTTTTTGATCACTAACATAAGTGCAAAAAGTGGTTTTTCAACACTAACACAAGTGCGAAAAGTGGTTTTTCAACACTAACACAAGTGCAAAAAGTGTTTTTTCCACACTAATACAAGTGCAAAAGTGGTTTCCTGCACCAACACAAGTGCGAAAAGTGGTTTTTCAACACTAACACAAGTGCGAAAAGTGGTTTTTTCCACACTAATACAAGTGCAAAAGTGGTTTCCTGCACCAACACAAGTGCGAAAAGTGGTTTTTCAACACTAACACAAGTGCGAAAAGTGGTTTTTCAACACTAACACAAGTGCGAAAAGTGGTTTTTCCACACTAATACAAGTGCAAAAGTGGTTTCCTGCACCAACACAAGTGCGAAAAGTGGTTTTTCAACACTAACACAAGTGCGAAAAGTGGTTTTTCAACACTATCACAAGTGCAAAAGTGTTTTTTCCACACTAATACAAGAGCAAAAGTGGTTTCCTGCACCAACACAAGTGCGAAAAGTGGTTTTTCAACACTAACACAAGTGCGAAAAGTGGTTTTTCAACACTAACACAAGTGCGAAAAGTGGTTTTTCAACACTATCACAAGTGCAAAAAGTGTTTTTTCCACACTAATACAAGTGCAAAAGTGGTTTCCTGCACTAACACAAGTGCAAAAAGTGGTTTTCAACACTAACACAAGTGCGAAAAGTGTTTTTTCCACACTAACACAAGTGCGAAAAGTGGTTTTTCAACACTATCACAAGTGCAAAAAGTGTTTTTTCCACACTAATACAAGTGCAAAAGTGGTTTCCTGCACCAACACAAGTGCGAAAAGTGGTTTTTCAACACTAACACAAGTGCAAAAAGTGGTTTTTCAACACTAACACAAGTGCAAAAAGTGGTTTTTCGACACTATCACAAGTGCGAAAAGTGGTTTTTCGACACTATCACAAGTGCAAAAAGTGGGTTTTCCACACTAATACAAGTGCAAAAGTGGTTTCCTGCACCAACACAAGTGTGAAAAGTGGTTTTTCAACACTAACACAAGTGCGAAAAGTGGTTTTCCAACACTAACACAAGTGCGAAAAGTGGTTTTTCAACACCATCACAAGTGCAAAAAGTGGTTTTTCAACACTAACTCAAGTGCGAAAAGTGGTTTTTCCACACTAATACAAGTGCAAAAGTGGTTTCCTGCAACAACACAAGTGCAAAAAGTGGTTTTTCAACACTAACACAAGTGCGAAAAGTGGTTTTTCAACACTAACACAAGTGCGAAAAGTGGTTTTTCGACACTATCACAAGTGCAAAAAGTGGGTTTTCCACACTAATACAAGTGCAAAAGTGGTTTCCTGCACCAAAACAAGTGCGAAAAGTGGTTTTTCAACACTAACACAAGTGCGAAAAGTGGTTTTTCAACACTAACACAAGTGCGAAAAGTGGTTTTTCAACACTAACACAAGTGCGAAAAGTGTTTTTTCCACACTAATACAAGTGCGAAAAGTGTTTTTTCCACACTAATACAAGTGCAAAAGTGGTTTCCTGCACCAACACAAGTGTGAAAAGTGGTTTTTCAACACTAACACAAGTGCGAAAAGTGGTTTTTCAACACTAACACAAGTGTGAAAAGTTGTTTTTCCACACTAATACAAGAGCAAAAGTGGTTTCCTGCACCAACACAAGTGCGAAAAGTGGTTTTTCAACACTAACACAAGTGCAAAAAGTGGTTTTTCAACACTAACACAAGTGTGAAAAGTTGTTTTTCCACACTAATACAAGTGCAAAAGTGGTTTCCTGCACCAACACAAGTGCGAAAAGTGGTTTTTCAACACTAACACAAGTGCGAAAAGTGGTTTTTCAAAACTAACACAAGTGCGAAAAGTGGTTTTTCCACACTAATACAAGTGCAAAAGTGGTTTCCTGCACCAACACAAGTGCGAAAAGTGGTTTTTCAACACTAACACAACTGCGAAAAGTGGTTTTTCAACACTATCACAAGTGCAAAAAGTGTTTTTTCCACACTAATACAAGTGCGAAAAGTGGTTTTCCAACACTAACACAAGTGCGAAAAGTGGTTTTTCAACACTAACACAAGTGCAAAAAGTGGTTTTTCAACACTAACACAAGTGTGAAAAGTTGTTTTTCCACACTAATACAAGTGCAAAAGTGGTTTCCTGCACCAACACAAGTGCGAAAAGTGGTTTTTGATCACTAACACAAGTGCGAAAAGTGGTTTTTCAACACTATCACAAGTGCAAAAGTGTTTTTTCCACACTAATACAAGAGCAAAAGTGGTTTCCTGCACCAACACAAGTGCGAAAAGTGGTTTTTCAACACTAACACAAGTGCGAAAAGTGGTTTTTCAACACTAACACAAGTGCGAAAAGTGGTTTTTCAACACTATCACAAGTGCAAAAAGTGTTTTTTCCACACTAATACAAGTGCAAAAGTGGTTTCCTGCACTAACACAAGTGCAAAAAGTGGTTTTCAACACTAACACAAGTGCGAAAAGTGTTTTTTCCACACTAACACAAGTGCGAAAAGTGGTTTTTCAACACTATCACAAGTGCAAAAAGTGTTTTTTCCACACTAATACAAGTGCAAAAGTGGTTTCCTGCACCAACACAAGTGCGAAAAGTGGTTTTTCAACACTAACACAAGTGCAAAAAGTGGTTTTTCAACACTAACACAAGTGCAAAAAGTGGTTTTTCAACACTAACACAAGTGCGAAAAGTGGTTTTCCACACTAATACAAGTGCAAAAGTGGTTTCCTGCACCAACACAAGTGCGAAAAGTGGTTTTTCAACACTAACACAAGTGCGAAAAGTGGTTTTTCAACACTAACACAAGTGCAAAAAGTGGTTTTTTCCACACTAACACAAGTGCAAAAGTGGTTTCCTGCACCAACACAAGTGCGAAAAGTGGTTTTTCAACACTAACACAAGTGCGAAAAGTGGTTTTTCAACACTAACACAAGTGTGAAAAGTGGTTTTTCCACACTAATACAAGTGCAAAAGTGGTTTCCTGCACCAACACAAGTGCAAAAAGTGGTTTTTGATCACTAACATAAGTGCAAAAAGTGGTTTTTCAACACTAACACAAGTGCGAAAAGTGGTTTTTCAACACTAACACAAGTGCAAAAAGTGTTTTTTCCACACTAATACAAGTGCAAAAGTGGTTTCCTGCACCAACACAAGTGCGAAAAGTGGTTTTTCAACACTAACACAAGTGCGAAAAGTGGTTTTTTCCACACTAATACAAGTGCAAAAGTGGTTTCCTGCACCAACACAAGTGCGAAAAGTGGTTTTTCAACACTAACACAAGTGCGAAAAGTGGTTTTTCAACACTAACACAAGTGCGAAAAGTGGTTTTTCCACACTAATACAAGTGCAAAAGTGGTTTCCTGCACCAACACAAGTGCGAAAAGTGGTTTTTCAACACTAACACAAGTGCGAAAAGTGGTTTTTCAACACTATCACAAGTGCAAAAGTGTTTTTTCCACACTAATACAAGAGCAAAAGTGGTTTCCTGCACCAACACAAGTGCGAAAAGTGGTTTTTCAACACTAACACAAGTGCGAAAAGTGGTTTTTCAACACTAACACAAGTGCGAAAAGTGGTTTTTCAACACTATCACAAGTGCAAAAAGTGTTTTTTCCACACTAATGCAAGTGCAAAAGTGGTTTCCTGCACTAACACAAGTGCAAAAAGTGGTTTTCAACACTAACACAAGTGCGAAAAGTGTTTTTTCCACACTAACACAAGTGCGAAAAGTGGTTTTTCAACACTATCACAAGTGCAAAAAGTGTTTTTTCCACACTAATACAAGTGCAAAAGTGGTTTCCTGCACCAACACAAGTGCGAAAAGTGGTTTTTCAACACTAACACAAGTGCAAAAAGTGGTTTTTCAACACTAACACAAGTGCAAAAAGTGGTTTTTCAACACTAACACAAGTGCGAAAAGTGGTTTCCCACACTAATACAAGTGCAAAAGTGGTTTCCTGCACCAACACAAGTGCGAAAAGTGGTTTTTCAACACTAACACAAGTGCGAAAAGTGGTTTTTCAACACTAACACAAGTGCAAAAAGTGGTTTTTTCCACACTAACACAAGTGCAAAAGTGGTTTCCTGCACCAACACAAGTGCGAAAAGTGGTTTTTCAACACTAACACAAGTGCGAAAAGTGGTTTTTCAACACTAACACAAGTGCAAAAAGTGGTTTTTCAACACTAACACAAGTGCGAAAAGTGGTTTCCCACACTAATACAAGTGCAAAAGTGGTTTCCTGCACCAACACAAGTGCGAAAAGTGGTTTTTCAACACTAACACAAGTGCGAAAAGTGGTTTTTCAACACTAACACAAGTGCAAAAAGTGGTTTTTTCCACACTAACACAAGTGCAAAAGTGGTTTCCTGCACCAACACAAGTGCGAAAAGTGGTTTTTCAACACTAACACAAGTGCGAAAAGTGGTTTTTCAACACTAACACAAGTGTGAAAAGTGGTTTTTCCACACTAATACAAGTGCAAAAGTGGTTTCCTGCACCAACACAAGTGCAAAAAGTGGTTTTTGATCACTAACATAAGTGCAAAAAGTGGTTTTTCAACACTAACACAAGTGCGAAAAGTGGTTTTTCAACACTAACACAAGTGCGAAAAGTGTTTTTTCGACACTATCACAAGTGCGAAAAGTGGTTTTTCGACACTATCACAAGTGCAAAAAGTGGGTTTTCCACACTAATACAAGTGCAAAAGTGGTTTCCTGCACCAACACAAGTGCGAAAAGTGGTTTTTCAACACTAACACAAGTGCGAAAAGTGGTTTTCCAACACTAACACAAGTGCGAAAAGTGGTTTTTCAACACCATCACAAGTGCAAAAAGTGGTTTTTCAACACTAACACAAGTGCGAAAAGTGGTTTTTCCACACTAACACAAGTGCGAAAAGTGGTTTCCTTCACCAACACCAGTGCGAAAAGTGGTTTTTCAACACTAACACAAGTGCGAGAAGTGGTTTTTCCACACTAATACAAGTGCAAAAGTGGTTTCCTGCACCAACACAAGTGCGAAAAGTGGTTTTTCAACACTAACACAAGTGCGAAAAGTGGTTTTTCAACACTATCACAAGTGCAAAAAGTGTTTTTCCACACTAATACAAGTGCGAAAAGTGGTTTTCCAACACTAACACAAGTGCGAAAAGTGGTTTTTCAACACCATCACAAGTGCAAAAAGTGGTTTTTCAACACTAACACAAGTGCGAAAAGTGGTTTTTCCACACTAATACAAGTGCAAAAGTGGTTTCCTGCAACAACACAAGTGCAAAAAGTGGTTTTTCAACACTAACACAAGTGCGAAAAGTGGTTTTTCAACACTAACACAAGTGCGAAAAGTGGTTTTTCGACACTATCACAAGTGCAAAAAGTGGGTTTTCCACACTAATACAAGTGCAAAAGTGGTTTCCTGCACCAAAACAAGTGCGAAAAGTGGTTTTTCAACACTAACACAAGTGCGAAAAGTGGTTTTTCAACACTAACACAAGTGCGAAAAGTGGTTTTTCAACACTAACACAAGTGCGAAAAGTGTTTTTTCCACACTAATACAAGTGCGAAAAGTGTTTTTTCCACACTAATACAAGTGCAAAAGTGGTTTCCTGCACCAACACAAGTGCGAAAAGTGGTTTTTCAACACTAACACAAGTGCGAAAAGTGGTTTTTCAACACAAACACAAGTGCGAAAAGTGGTTTTTCAACACTAACACAAGTGCGAAAAGTGGTTTTTCAACACTAACACAAGTGCGAAAAGTGGTTTTTCCACACTAATACAAGTGCAAAAGTGGTTTCCTGCACCAATTTCCTGCACCAAGTGCAAAAAGTGGTTTTTCAACACTAACACAAGTGCGAAAAGTGGTTTTTCAACACTATCACAAGTGCAAAAAGTGTTTTTTCCACACTAATACAAGTGCAAAAGTGGTTTCCTGCACCAACACAAGTGCGAAAAGTGGTTTTTCAACACTAACACAAGTGCGAAAAGTGGTTTTTCAACACTAACACAAGTGCGAAAAGTGGTTTTCCACACTAATACAAGTGCAAAAGTGGTTTCCTGCACCAACACAAGTGCGAAAAGTGGTTTTTCAACACTAACACAACTGCGAAAAGTGGTTTTTCAACACTAACACAAGTGCAAAAAGTGTTTTTTCCACACTAATACAAGAGCAAAAGTGGTTTCCTGCACCAACACAAGTGCGAAAAGTGGTTTTTCAACACTAACACAAGTGCGAAAAGTGGTTTTTCAACACTAACACAAGTGCGAAAAGTGGTTTTTCAACACTATCACAAGTGCAAAAAGTGTTTTTTCCACACTAATACAAGTGCAAAAGTGGTTTCCTGCAACAACACAAGTGCAAAAAGTGGTTTTTCAACACTAACACAAGTGCGAAAAGTGGTTTTTCAACACTAACACAAGTGCGAAAAGTGGTTTTTCGACACTATCACAAGTGCAAAAAGTGGGGTTTCCACACTAATACAAGTGCAAAAGTGGTTTCCTGCACCAAAACAAGTGCGAAAAGTGGTTTTTCAACACTAACACAAGTGCGAAAAGTGATTTTTCAACACTAACACAAGTGCGAAAAGTGATTTTTCAACACTAACACAAGTGTGAAAAGTGTTTTTTCCACACTAATACAAGTGCGAAAAGTGTTTTTTCCACACTAATACAAGTGCAAAAGTGGTTTCCTGCACCAACACAAGTGCGAAAAGTGGTTTTTCAACACTAACACAAGTGCGAAAAGTGGTTTTTCAACACAAACACAAGTGCGAAAAGTGGTTTTTCAACACTAACACAAGTGCGAAAAGTGGTTTTTCAACACTAACACAAGTGCGAAAAGTGGTTTTTCCACACTAATACAAGTGCAAAAGTGGTTTCCTGCACCAATTTCCTGCACCAAGTGCAAAAAGTGGTTTTTCAACACTAACACAAGTGCGAAAAGTGGTTTTTCAACACTATCACAAGTGCAAAAAGTGTTTTTTCCACACTAATACAAGTGCAAAAGTGGTTTCCTGCACCAACACAAGTGCGAAAAGTGGTTTTTCAACACTAACACAAGTGCGAAAAGTGGTTTTTCAACACTAACACAAGTGCGAAAAGTGGTTTTTCCACACTAATACAAGTGCAAAAGTGGTTTCCTGCACCAACACAAGTGCGAAAAGTGGTTTTTCAACACTAACACAAGTGCAAAAAGTGGTTTTTCAACACTAACACAAGTGCGAAAAGTGGTTTTTCCACACGAATACAAGTGCAAAAGTGGTTTCCTGCACCATTACAAGTGCGAAAAGTGTTTTTCAACACTAACACAAGTGCGAAAAGTGGTTTTTCAACACTATCACAAGTGCAAAAAGTGTTTTTTCCACACTAATACAAGTGCAAAAGTGGTTTCCTGCACCAACACAAGTGCGAAAAGTGGTTTTTCAACACTAACACAAGTGCGAAAAGTGGTTTTTCAACACTAACACAAGTGCGAAATGTAGTTTTTCAACACTATCACAAGTGCAAAAAGTGTTTTTTCCACACTAATACAAGTGCAAAAGTGGTTTCCTGCACTAACACAAGTGCGAAAAGTGGTTTTTCAACACTATCACAAGTGCAAAAAGTGTTTTATCCACACTAATACAAGTGCAAAAGTGGTTTCCTGCACCAACACAAGTGCGAAAAGTGGTTTTTCAACACTAACACAAGTGCGAAAAGTGGTTTTTCAACACTAACACAAGTGCGAAATGTAGTTTTTCAACACTATCACAAGTGCAAAAAGTGTTTTTTCCACACTAATACAAGTGCAAAAGTGGTTTCCTGCACTAACACAAGTGCAAAAAGTGGTTTTTCAACACTATCACAAGTGCAAAAAGTGTTTTTTCCACACTAATACAAGTGCAAAAGTGGTTTCCTGCACTAACACAAGTGCGAAAAGTGGTTTTTCAACACTAACACAAGTGCGAAAAGTGTTTTTTCCACACTATTACAAGTGCAAAAGTGGTTTCCTGCACCAACACAAGTGCGAAAAGTGGTTTTTCAACACTAACACAAGTGCGAAAAGTGGTTTTTCAACACTAACACAAGTGCGAAAAGTGGTTTTTCAACACTAACACAAGTGCAAAAAGTGTTTTTTCCACACTAATACAAGTGCAAAAGTGGTTTCCTGCACCAACACAAGTGCGAAAAGTGGTTTTTCAACACTAACACAAGTGCGAAAAGTGGTTTTTCAACACTAACACAAGTGCGAAAAGTGGTTTTTCAACACTAACACAGTGCGAAAAGTGGTTTTTTCCACACTAATACAAGTGCAAAAGTGGTTTCCTGCACCAACACAAGTGCGAAAAGTGGTTTTTCAACACTAACACAAGTGCGAAAAGTGGTTTTTCAACACTAACACAAGTGCGAAAAGTGGTTTTTCAACACTAACACAAGTGCGAAAAGTGGTTTTTCCACACGAACACAAGTGCGAAAAGTGGTTTTTCAACACTATCATAAGTGCAAAAAGTGGTTTTTCCACACTAATACAAGTGCAAAAGTGGTTTCCTGCACCAACACAAGTGCGAAAAGTGGTTTTTCAACACTAACACAAGTGCGAAAAGTGGTTTTTCAACACTAACACAAGTGCGAAAAGTGGTTTTTCCACACGAATACAAGTGCAAAAGTGGTTTCCTGCACCAATACAAGTGCGAAAATTGTTTTTTCAACACTAACACAAGTGCGAAAAGTGGTTTTTCAACACTATCACAAGTGCAAAAAGTGTTTTTTCCACACTAATACAAGTGCAAAAGTGGTTTCCTGCACCAAAACAAGTGCAAAAAGTGGTTTTTCAACACTAACACAAGTGCAAAAAGTGGTTTTTCAACACTAACACAAGTGCGAAAAGTGGTTTTTCCACACGAATACAAGTGCAAAAGTGGTTTCCTGCACCATTACAAGTGCGAAAAGTGTTTTTCAACACTAACACAAGTGCGAAAAGTGGTTTTTCAACACTATCACAAGTGCAAAAAGTGTTTTTTCCACACTAATACAAGTGCAAAAGTGGTTTCCTGCACTAACACAAGTGCAAAAAGTGGTTTTTCAACACTAACACAAGTGCGAAAAGTGGTTTATTCAACACTAACACAAGTGCGAAAAGTGGTTTTTCAACACTAACACAAGTGCGAAAAGTGTTTTTTCCACACTATTACAAGTGCAAAAGTGGTTTCCTGCACCAACACAAGTGCGAAAAGTGGTTTTTCAACACTAACACAAGTGTGAAAAGTGGTTTTTCAACACTAACACAAGTGCGAAAAGTGGTTTTTCAACACTAACACAAGTGCAAAAAGTGTTTTTTCCACACTAATACAAGTGCAAAAGTGGTTTCCTGCACCAACACAAGTGCGAAAAGTGGTTTTTCAACACTAACACAAGTGCGAAAAGTGGTTTTTTCCACACTAATACAAGTGCAAAAGTGGTTTCCTGCACCAACACAAGTGCGAAAAGTGGTTTTTCAACACTAACACAAGTGCGAAAAGTGGTTTTTCAACACTAACACAAGTGCGAAAAGTGGTTTTTCCACACTAATACAAGTGCAAAAGTGGTTTCCTGCACCAACACAAGTGCGAAAAGTGGTTTTTCAACACTAACACAAGTGCGAAAAGTGGTTTTTCAACACTATCACAAGTGCAAAAGTGTTTTTTCCACACTAATACAAGAGCAAATGTGGTTTCCTGCACCAACACAAGTACGAAAAGTGGTTTTTCAACACTAACACAAGTGCGAAAAGTGGTTTTTCAACACTAACACAAGTGCGAAAGGTGGTTTTTCAACACTATCACAAGTGCAAAAAGTGTTTTTTCCACACTAATACAAGTGCAAAAGTGGTTTCCTGCACTAACACAAGTGCAAAAAGTGGTTTTTCAACACTAACACAAGTGCGAAAAGTGTTTTTTCCACACTAACACAAGTGCGGAAAGTGGTTTTTCAACACTATCACAAGTGCAAAAAGTGTTTTTTCCACACTAATACAAGTGCAAAAGTGGTTTCCTGCACCAACACAAGTGCGAAAAGTGGTTTTTCAACACTAACACAAGTGCGAAAAGTGGTTTTTCAACACTAACACAAGTGCAAAAAGTGGTTTTTCCACACTAACACAAGTGCAAAAGTGGTTTCCTGCACCAACACAAGTGCGAAAAGTGGTTTTTCAACACTAACACAAGTGTGAAAAGTGGTTTTTCAACACTAACACAAGTGTGAAAAGTGGTTTTTCCATACTAATACAAGTGCAAAAGTGGTTTCCTGCACCAACACAAGTGCGAAAAGTGGTTTTTCAACACTAACACAAGTGCGAAAAGTGGTTTTTCAAAACTAACACAAGTGCGAAAAGTGGTTTTTCCACACTAATACAAATGCAAAAGTGGTTTCCTGCACCAACACAAGTGCGAAAAGTGGTTTTTCAACACTATCACAAGTGCAAAAAGTGTTTTTTCCACACTAATACAAGTGCGAAAAGTGGTTTTCCAACACTAACACAAGTGCGAAAATTGTTTTTTCAACACCATCACAAGTGCAAAAAGTGGTTTTTCAACACTAACACAAGTGCGAAAAGTGGTTTTTCCACACTAATACAAGTGCAAAAGTGGTTTCCTGCAACAACACAAGTGCAAAAAGTGGTTTTTCAACACTAACACAAGTGCGAAAAGTGGTTTTTCAACACTAACACAAGTGCGAAAAGTGGTTTTTCAACACTAACACAAGTGCAAAAAGTGTTTTTTCCACACTAATACAAGTGCGAAAAGTGTTTTTTCCACACTAATACAAGTGCAAAAGTGGTTTCCTGCACCAACACAAGTGCGAAAAGTGGTTTTTCAACACAAACACAAGTGCGAAAAGTGGTTTTTCAACACAAACACAAGTGCGAAAAGTGGTTTTTTAACACTAACACAAGTGCGAAAAGTGGTTTTTCAACACTAACACAAGTGCAAAAAGTGGTTTTTCAACACTAACACAAGTGCGAAAAGTGGTTTTTCCACACTAATACAAGTGCAAAAGTGGTTTCCTGCACCAATTTCCTGCACCAAGTGCAAAAAGTGGTTTTTCAACACTAACACAAGTGCGAAAAGTGGTTTTTCAACACTATCACAAGTGCAAAAAGTGTTTTTTCCACACTAATACAAGTGCAAAAGTGGTTTCCTGCACCAACACAAGTGCGAAAAGTGGTTTTTCAACACTAACACAAGTGCGAAAAGTGGTTTTTCAACACTAACACAATGCGAAAAGTGGTTTTTCCACACTAATACAAGTGCAAAAGTGGTTTCCTGCACCAACACAAGTGCGAAAAGTGGTTTTTCAACACTAACACAAGTGCAAAAAGTGGTTTTTCAACACTAACACAAGTGCGAAAAGTGGTTTTTCCACACGAATACAAGTGCAAAAGTGGTTTCCTGCACCAACACAAGTGCGAAAAGTGGTTTTTCAACACTAACACAAGTGCAAAAAGTGGTTTTTCAACACTAACACAAGTGCGAAATGTGGTTTTTCAACACTATCACAAGTGCAAATTGTGTTTTTTCCACACTAATACAAGTGCAAAAGTGGTTTCCTGCACTAACACAAGTGCAAAAAGTGGTTTTTCCACACTAATACAAGTGCAAAAGTGGTTTCCTGCAACAACACAAGTGCAAAAAGTGGTTTTTCAACACTAACACAAGTGCGAAAAGTGTTTTTTCCACACTAATACAAGTGCGAAAAGTGTTTTTTCCACACTAATACAAGTGCAAAAGTGGTTTCCTGCACCAACACAAGTGCGAAAAGTGGTTTTTCAACACTAACACAAGTGCGAAAAGTGGTTTTTCAACACTAACACAAGTGCGAAAAGTGGTTTTTCAACACTAACACAAGTGCGAAAAGTGGTTTTTCCACACGAACACAAGTGCGAAAAGTGGTTTTTCAACACTATCATAAGTGCAAAAAGTGGTTTTTCCACACTAATACAAGTGCAAAAGTGGTTTCCTGCACCAACACAAGTGCGAAAAGTGGTTTTTCAACACTATCACAAGTGCGAAAAGTGGTTTTTCAACACTATCATAAGTGCAAAAAGTGGTTTTTCCACACTAATACAAGTGCAAAAGTGGTTTCCTGCACCAACACAAGTGCGAAAAGTGGGTTTTCAACACTAACACAAGTGCGAAAAGTGGTTTCCTTCACCAACACCAGTGCGAAAAGTGGTTTTTCAACACTAACACAAGTGCGAGAAGTGGTTTTTCCACACTAATACAAGTGCAAAAGTGGTTTCCTGCACCAACACAAGTGCGAAAAGTGGTTTTTCAACACTAACACAAGTGCGAAAAGTGGTTTTTCAACACTATCACAAGTGCAAAAAGTGGTTTTTCAACACCATCACAAGTGCAAAAAGTGGTTTTTCAACACTAACACAAGTGCGAAAAGTGGTTTTTCCACACTAATACAAGTGCAAAAGTGGTTTCCTGCAACAACACAAGTGCAAAAAGTGGTTTTTCAACACTAACACAAGTGCGAAAAGTGGTTTTTCGACACTATCACAAGTGCAAAAAGTGGGTTTTCCACACTAATACAAGTGCAAAAGTGGTTTCCTGCACCAAAACTAGTGCGAAAAGTGGTTTTTCAACACTAACACAAGTGCGAAAAGTGGTTTTTCAACACTAACACAAGTGCAAAAAGTGGTTTTTCCACACTAACACAAGTGCAAAAGTGGTTTCCTGCACCAACACAAGTGCGAAAAGTGGTTTTTCAACACTAACACAAGTGTGAAAAGTGGTTTTTCAACACTAACACAAGTGTGAAAAGTGGTTTTTCCACACTAATACAAGTGCAAAAGTGGTTTCCTGCACCAACACAAGTGCAAAAAGTGGTTTTTGATCACTAACACAAGTGCAAAAAGTGGTTTTTCAACACTATCACAAGTGCAAAAAGTGTTTTATCCACACTAATACAAGTGCAAAAGTGGTTTCCTGCACCAACACAAGTGCGAAAAGTGGTTTTTCAACACTAACACAAGTGCGAAAAGTGGTTTTTCAAAACTAACACAAGTGCGAAAAGTGGTTTTTCCACACTAATACAAATGCAAAAGTGGTTTCCTGCACCAACACAAGTGCGAAAAGTGGTTTTTCAACACTAACACAACTGCGAAAAGTGGTTTTTCAACACTATCACAAGTGCAAAAAGTGTTTTTTCCACACTAATACAAGTGCGAAAAGTGGTTTTCCAACACTAACACAAGTGCGAAAATTGTTTTTTCAACACCATCACAAGTGCAAAAAGTGGTTTTTCAACACTAACACAAGTGCGAAAAGTGGTTTTTCCACACTAATACAAGTGCAAAAGTGGTTTCCTGCAACAACACAAGTGCAAAAAGTGGTTTTTCAACACTAACACAAGTGCGAAAAGTGGTTTTTCAACACTAACACAAGTGCGAAAAGTGGTTTTTCAACACTAACACAAGTGCAAAAAGTGTTTTTTCCACACTAATACAAGTGCGAAAAGTGTTTTTTCCACACTAATACAAGTGCAAAAGTGGTTTCCTGCACCAACACAAGTGCGAAAAGTGGTTTTTCAACACAAACACAAGTGCGAAAAGTGGTTTTTCAACACAAACACAAGTGCGAAAAGTGGTTTTTTAACACTAACACAAGTGCGAAAAGTGGTTTTTCAACACTAACACAAGTGCAAAAAGTGGTTTTTCAACACTAACACAAGTGCGAAAAGTGGTTTTTCCACACTAATACAAGTGCAAAAGTGGTTTCCTGCACCAATTTCCTGCACCAAGTGCAAAAAGTGGTTTTTCAACACTAACACAAGTGCGAAAAGTGGTTTTTCAACACTATCACAAGTGCAAAAAGTGTTTTTTCCACACTAATACAAGTGCAAAAGTGGTTTCCTGCACCAACACAAGTGCGAAAAGTGGTTTTTCAACACTAACACAAGTGCGAAAAGTGGTTTTTCAACACTAACACAAGTGCGAAAAGTGGTTTTTCCACACTAATACAAGTGCAAAAGTGGTTTCCTGCACCAACACAAGTGCGAAAAGTGGTTTTTCAACACTAACACAAGTGCAAAAAGTGGTTTTTCAACACTAACACAAGTGCGAAAAGTGGTTTTTCCACACGAATACAAGTGCAAAAGTGGTTTCCTGCACCAACACAAGTGCGAAAAGTGGTTTTTCAACACTAACACAAGTGCAAAAAGTGGTTTTTCAACACTAACACAAGTGCGAAATGTGGTTTTTCAACACTATCACAAGTGCAAATTGTGTTTTTTCCACACTAATACAAGTGCAAAAGTGGTTTCCTGCACTAACACAAGTGCAAAAAGTGGTTTTTCCACACTAATACAAGTGCAAAAGTGGTTTCCTGCAACAACACAAGTGCAAAAAGTGGTTTTTCAACACTAACACAAGTGCGAAAAGTGTTTTTTCCACACTAATACAAGTGCGAAAAGTGTTTTTTCCACACTAATACAAGTGCAAAAGTGGTTTCCTGCACCAACACAAGTGCGAAAAGTGGTTTTTCAACACTAACACAAGTGCGAAAAGTGGTTTTTCAACACTAACACAAGTGCGAAAAGTGGTTTTTCAACACTAACACAAGTGCGAAAAGTGGTTTTTCCACACGAACACAAGTGCGAAAAGTGGTTTTTCAACACTATCATAAGTGCAAAAAGTGGTTTTTCCACACTAATACAAGTGCAAAAGTGGTTTCCTGCACCAACACAAGTGCGAAAAGTGGTTTTTCAACACTATCACAAGTGCGAAAAGTGGTTTTTCAACACTATCATAAGTGCAAAAAGTGGTTTTTCCACACTAATACAAGTGCAAAAGTGGTTTCCTGCACCAACACAAGTGCGAAAAGTGGGTTTTCAACACTAACACAAGTGCGAAAAGTGGTTTCCTTCACCAACACCAGTGCGAAAAGTGGTTTTTCAACACTAACACAAGTGCGAGAAGTGGTTTTTCCACACTAATACAAGTGCAAAAGTGGTTTCCTGCACCAACACAAGTGCGAAAAGTGGTTTTTCAACACTAACACAAGTGCGAAAAGTGGTTTTTCAACACTATCACAAGTGCAAAAAGTGGTTTTTCAACACCATCACAAGTGCAAAAAGTGGTTTTTCAACACTAACACAAGTGCGAAAAGTGGTTTTTCCACACTAATACAAGTGCAAAAGTGGTTTCCTGCAACAACACAAGTGCAAAAAGTGGTTTTTCAACACTAACACAAGTGCGAAAAGTGGTTTTTCGACACTATCACAAGTGCAAAAAGTGGGTTTTCCACACTAATACAAGTGCAAAAGTGGTTTCCTGCACCAAAACAAGTGCGAAAAGTGGTTTTTCAACACTAACACAAGTGCGAAAAGTGGTTTTTCAACACTAACACAAGTGCGAAAAGTGGTTTTTCAACACTAACACAAGTCCGAAAAGTGTTTTTTCCACACTAATACAAGTGCGAAAAGTGTTTTTTCCACACTAATACAAGTGCAAAAGTGGTTTCCTGCACCAACACAAGTGCGAAAAGTGGTTTTTCAACACTAACACAAGTGCGAAAAGTGGTTTTTCAACACAAACACAAGTGCGAAAAGTGGTTTTTCAACACTAACACAAGTGCGAAAAGTGGTTTTTCAACACTATCACAAGTGCAAAAAGTGTTTTTTCCACACTAATACAAGTGCGAAAAGTGGTTTTCCAACACTAACACAAGTGCGAAAAGTGTTTTTTCAACACCATCACAAGTGCAAAAAGTGGTTTTTCAACACTAACACAAGTGCGAAAAGTGGTTTTTCCACACTAATACAAGTGCAAAAGTGGTTTCCTGCAACAACACAAGTGCAAAAAGTGGTTTTTCAACACTAACACAAGTGCGAAAAGTGGTTTTTCAACACTAACACAAGTGCGAAAAGTGGTTTTTCAACACTAACACAAGTGCAAAAAGTGTTTTTCCCACACTAATACAAGTGCGAAAAGTGTTTTTTCCACACTAATACAAGTGCAAAAGTGGTTTCCTGCACCAACACAAGTGCGAAAAGTGGTTTTTCAACACAAACACAAGTGCGAAAAGTGGTTTTTCAACACAAACACAAGTGCGAAAAGTGGTTTTTTAACACTAACACAAGTGCGAAAAGTGGTTTTTCAACACTAACACAAGTGCGAAAAGTGGTTTTTCAACACTAACACAAGTGCGAAAAGTGGTTTTTCCACACTAATACAAGTGCAAAAGTGGTTTCCTGCACCAATTTCCTGCACCAAGTGCAAAAAGTGGTTTTTCAACACTAACACAAGTGCGAAAAGTGGTTTTTCAACACTATCACAAGTGCAAAAAGTGTTTTTTCCACACTAATACAAGTGCAAAAGTGGTTTCCTGCACCAACACAAGTGCGAAAAGTGGTTTTTCAACACTAACACAAGTGCGAAAAGTGGTTTTTCAACACTAACACAAGTGCGAAAAGTGGTTTTTCCACACTAATACAAGTGCAAAAGTGGTTTCCTGCACCAACACAAGTGCGAAAAGTGGTTTTTCAACACTAACACAAGTGCAAAAAGTGGTTTTTCAACACTAACACAAGTGCGAAAAGTGGTTTTTCCACACGAATACAAGTGCAAAAGTGGTTTCCTGCACCAACACAAGTGCGAAAAGTGGTTTTTCAACACTAACACAAGTGCAAAAAGTGGTTTTTCAACACTAACACAAGTGCGAAATGTGGTTTTTCAACACTATCACAAGTGCAAATTGTGTTTTTTCCACACTAATACAAGTGCAAAAGTGGTTTCCTGCACTAACACAAGTGCAAAAAGTGGTTTTTCCACACTAATACAAGTGCAAAAGTGGTTTCCTGCAACAACACAAGTGCAAAAAGTGGTTTTTCAACACTAACACAAGTGCGAAAAGTGTTTTTTCCACACTAATACAAGTGCGAAAAGTGTTTTTTCCACACTAATACAAGTGCAAAAGTGGTTTCCTGCACCAACACAAGTGCGAAAAGTGGTTTTTCAACACTAACACAAGTGCGAAAAGTGGTTTTTCAACACTAACACAAGTGCGAAAAGTGGTTTTTCAACACTAACACAAGTGCGAAAAGTGGTTTTTCCACACGAACACAAGTGCGAAAAGTAGTTTTTCAACACTATCATAAGTGCAAAAAGTGGTTTTTCCACACTAATACAAGTGCAAAAGTGGTTTCCTGCACCAACACAAGTGCGAAAAGTGGTTTTTCAACACTAACACAAGTGCGAAAAGTGGTTTTTCAACACTATCATAAGTGCAAAAAGTGGTTTTTCCACACTAATACAAGTGCAAAAGTGGTTTCCTGCACCAACACAAGTGCGAAAAGTGGGTTTTCAACACTAACACAAGTGCGAAAAGTGGTTTCCTTCACCAACACCAGTGCGAAAAGTGGTTTTTCAACACTAACACAAGTGCGAGAAGTGGTTTTTCCACACTAATACAAGTGCAAAAGTGGTTTCCTGCACCAACACAAGTGCGAAAAGTGGTTTTTCAACACTAACACAAGTGCGAAAAGTGGTTTTTCAACACTATCACAAGTGCAAAAAGTGGTTTTTCAACACCATCACAAGTGCAAAAAGTGGTTTTTCAACACTAACACAAGTGCGAAAAGTGGTTTTTCCACACTAATACAAGTGCAAAAGTGGTTTCCTGCAACAACACAAGTGCAAAAAGTGGTTTTTCAACACTAACACAAGTGCGAAAAGTGGTTTTTCGACACTATCACAAGTGCAAAAAGTGGGTTTTCCACACTAATACAAGTGCAAAAGTGGTTTCCTGCACCAAAACAAGTGCGAAAAGTGGTTTTTCAACACTAACACAAGTGCGAAAAGTGGTTTTTCAACACTAACACAAGTCCGAAAAGTGTTTTTTCCACACTAATACAAGTGCGAAAAGTGTTTTTTCCACACTAATACAAGTGCAAAAGTGGTTTCCTGCACCAACACAAGTGCAAAAAGTGGTTTTTCAACACTAACACAAGTGCGAAAAGTGGTTTTTCAACACAAACACAAGTGCGAAAAGTGGTTTTTCAACACTAACACAAGTGCGAAAAGTGGTTTTTCAACACTATCACAAGTGCAAAAAGTGTTTTTTCCACACTAATACAAGTGCGAAAAGTGGTTTTCCAACACTAACACAAGTGCGAAAAGTGTTTTTTCAACACCATCACAAGTGCAAAAAGTGGTTTTTCAACACTAACACAAGTGCGAAAAGTGGTTTTTCCACACTAATACAAGTGCAAAAGTGGTTTCCTGCAACAACACACGTGCAAAAAGTGGTTTTTCAACACTAACACAAGTGCGAAAAGTGGTTTTTCAACACTAACACAAGTGCGAAAAGTGGTTTTTCAACACTAACACAAGTGCAAAAAGTGTTTTTTCCACACTAATACAAGTGCGAAAAGTGTTTTTTCCACACTAATACAAGTGCAAAAGTGGTTTCCTGCACCAACACAAGTGCGAAAAGTGGTTTTTCAACACAAACACAAGTGCGAAAAGTGGTTTTTCAACACAAACACAAGTGCGAAAAGTGGTTTTTTAACACTAACACAAGTGCGAAAAGTGGTTTTTCAACACTAACACAAGTGCGAAAAGTGGTTTTTCAACACTAACACAAGTGCGAAAAGTGGTTTTTCCACACTAATACAAGTGCAAAAGTGGTTTCCTGCACCAATTTCCTGCACCAAGTGCAAAAAGTGGTTTTTCAACACTAACACAAGTGCGAAAAGTGGTTTTTCAACACTATCACAAGTGCAAAAAGTGTTTTTTCCACACTAATACAAGTGCAAAAGTGGTTTCCTGCACCAACACAAGTGCGAAAAGTGGTTTTTCAACACTAACACAAGTGCGAAAAGTGGTTTTTCAACACTAACACAAGTGCGAAAAGTGGTTTTTCCACACTAATACAAGTGCAAAAGTGGTTTCCTGCACCAACACAAGTGCGAAAAGTGGTTTTTCAACACTAACACAAGTGCAAAAAGTGGTTTTTCAACACTAACACAAGTGCGAAAAGTGGTTTTTCCACACGAATACAAGTGCAAAAGTGGTTTCCTGCACCAACACAAGTGCGAAAAGTGGTTTTTCAACACTAACACAAGTGCAAAAAGTGGTTTTTCAACACTAACACAAGTGCGAAATGTGGTTTTTCAACACTATCACAAGTGCAAATTGTGTTTTTTCCACACTAATACAAGTGCAAAAGTGGTTTCCTACACTAACACAAGTGCAAAAAGTGGTTTTTCCACACTAATACAAGTGCAAAAGTGGTTTCCTGCAACAACACAAGTGCAAAAAGTGGTTTTTCAACACTAACACAAGTGCGAAAAGTGTTTTTTCCACACTAATACAAGTGCGAAAAGTGTTTTTTCCACACTAATACAAGTGCAAAAGTGGTTTCCTGCACCAACACAAGTGCGAAAAGTGGTTTTTCAACACTAACACAAGTGCGAAAAGTGGTTTTTCAACACTAACACAAGTGCGAAAAGTGGTTTTTCAACACTAACACAAGTGCGAAAAGTGGTTTTTCCACACGAACACAAGTGCGAAAAGTGGTTTTTCAACACTATCATAAGTGCAAAAAGTGGTTTTTCCACACTAATACAAGTGCAAAAGTGGTTTCCTGCACCAACACAAGTGCGAAAAGTGGTTTTTCAACACTAACACAAGTGCGAAAAGTGGTTTTTCAACACTATCATAAGTGCAAAAAGTGGTTTTTCCACACTAATACAAGTGCAAAAGTGGTTTCCTGCACCAACACAAGTGCGAAAAGTGGGTTTTCAACACTAACACAAGTGCGAAAAGTGGTTTCCTTCACCAACACCAGTGCGAAAAGTGGTTTTTCAACACTAACACAAGTGCGAGAAGTGGTTTTTCCACACTAATACAAGTGCAAAAGTGGTTTCCTGCACCAACACAAGTGCGAAAAGTGGTTTTTCAACACTAACACAAGTGCGAAAAGTGGTTTTTCAACACTATCACAAGTGCAAAAAGTGGTTTTTCAACACCATCACAAGTGCAAAAAGTGGTTTTTCAACACTAACACAAGTGCGAAAAGTGGTTTTTCCACACTAATGCAAGTGCAAAAGTGGTTTCCTGCAACAACACAAGTGCAAAAAGTGGTTTTTCAACACTAACACAAGTGCGAAAAGTGGTTTTTCGACACTATCACAAGTGCAAAAAGTGGGTTTTCCACACTAATACAAGTGCAAAAGTGGTTTCCTGCACCAAAACAAGTGCGAAAAGTGGTTTTTCAACACTAACACAAGTGCGAAAAGTGGTTTTTCAACACTAACACAAGTGCGAAAAGTGGTTTTTCAACACTAACACAAGTCCGAAAAGTGTTTTTTCCACACTAATACAAGTGCGAAAAGTGTTTTTTCCACACTAATACAAGTGCAAAAGTGGTTTCCTGCACCAACACAAGTGCGAAAAGTGGTTTTTCAACACTAACACAAGTGCGAAAAGTGGTTTTTCAACACAAACACAAGTGCGAAAAGTGGTTTTTCAACACTAACACAAGTGCGAAAAGTGGTTTTTCAACACTAACACAAGTGCGAAAAGTGGTTTTTCCACACTAATACAAGTGCAAAAGTGGTTTCCTGCACCAATTTCCTGCACCAAGTGCAAAAAGTGGTTTTTCAACACTAACACAAGTGCGAAAAGTGGTTTTTCAACACTATCACAAGTGCAAAAAGTGTTTTTTCCACACTAATACAAGTGCAAAAGTGGTTTCCTGCACCAACACAAGTGCGAAAAGTGGTTTTTCAACACTAACACAAGTGCGAAAAGTGGTTTTTCAACACTAACACAAGTGCGAAAAGTGGTTTTTCCACATTAATACAAGTGCAAAAGTGGTTTCCTGCACCAACACAAGTGCGAAAAGTGGTTTTTCAACACTAACACAAGTGCGAAAAGTGGTTTTTCAACACTAACACAAGTGCAAAAAGTGTTTTTTCCACACTAATACAAGAGCAAAAGTGGTTTCCTGCACCAACACAAGTGCGAAAAGTGGTTTTTCAACACTAACACAAGTGCGAAAAGTGGTTTTTCAACACTAACACAAGTGCGAAAAGTGGTTTTTCAACACTATCACAAGTGCAAAAAGTGTTTTTTCCACACTAATACAAGTGCAAAAGTGGTTTCCTGCACCAACACAAGTGCAAAAAGTGGTTTTTCAACACTAACACAAGTGCGAAAAGTGTTTTTCCACACTAACACAAGTGCGAAAAGTGGTTTTTCCACACTAATACAAGTGCAAAAAGTGGTTTTCCAACACTAACACAAGTGCGAAAAGTGGTTTTTCAACACCATCACAAGTGCAAAAAGTGGTTTTTCAACACTAACACAAGTGCGAAAAGTGGTTTTTCCAAACTAATACAAGTGCAAAAGTTGTTTCCTGCAACAACACAAGTGCAAAAAGTGGTTTTTCAACACTAACACAAGTGCGAAAAGTGGTTTTTCAACACTAACACAAGTGCGAAAAGTGGTTTTTCGACACTATCACAAGTGCGAAAAGTGGTTTTTCGACACTATCACAAGTGCAAAAAGTGGGTTTTCCACACTAATACAAGTGCAAAAGTGGTTTCCTGCACCAACACAAGTGTGAAAAGTGGTTTTTCAACACTAACACAAGTGCGAAAAGTGGTTTTCCAACACTAACACAAGTGCGAAAAGTGGTTTTTCAACACCATCACAAGTGCAAAAAGTGGTTTTTCAACACTAACACAAGTGCGAAAAGTGGTTTTTCCACACTAATACAAGTGCAAAAGTGGTTTCCTGCAACAACACAAGTGCAAAAAGTGGTTTTTCAACACTAACACAAGTGCGAAAAGTGGTTTTTCAACACTAACACAAGTGCGAAAAGTGGTTTTTCGACACTATCACAAGTGCAAAAAGTGGTTTTTCCACACTAATACAAGTGCAAAAGTGGTTTCCTGCACCAAAACAAGTGCGAAAAGTGGTTTTTCAACACTAACACAAGTGCGAAAAGTGGTTTTTCAACACTAACACAAGTGCGAAAAGTGGTTTTTCAACACTAACACAAGTGCGAAAAGTGTTTTTTCCACACTAATACAAGTGCGAAAAGTGTTTTTTCCACACTAATACAAGTGCAAAAGTGGTTTCCTGCACCAACACAAGTGTGAAAAGTGGTTTTTCAACACTAACACAAGTGCGAAAAGTGGTTTTTCAACACTAACACAAGTGTGAAAAGTTGTTTTTCCACACTAATACAAGAGCAAAAGTGGTTTCCTGCACCAACACAAGTGCGAAAAGTGGTTTTTCAACACTAACACAAGTGCAAAAAGTGGTTTTTCAACACTAACACAAGTGTGAAAAGTTGTTTTTCCACACTAATACAAGTGCAAAAGTGGTTTCCTGCACCAACACAAGTGCGAAAAGTGGTTTTTGATCACTAACACAAGTGCGAAAAGTGGTTTTTCAACACTATCACAAGTGCAAAAAGTGTTTTATCCACACTAATACAAGTGCAAAAGTGGTTTCCTGCACCAACACAAGTGCGATAAGTGGTTTTTCAACACTAACACAATTGCGAAAAGTGGTTTTTCAAAACTAACACAAGTGCGAAAAGTGGTTTTTCCACACTAATACAAGTGCAAAAGTGGTTTCCTGCACCAACACAAGTGCGAAAAGTGGTTTTTCAACACTAACACAAGTGCGAAAAGTGGTTTTTCAACACTATCACAAGTGCAAAAAGTGTTTTTTCCACACTAATACAAGTGTGAAAAGTGGTTTTCCAACACTAACACAAGTGCGAAAAGTGGTTTTTCAACACCATCACAAGTGCAAAAAGTGGTTTTTCAACACTAACACAAGTGCGAAAAGTGGTTTTTCCAAACTAATACAAGTGCAAAAGTGGTTTCCTGCAACAACACAAGTGCAAAAAGTGGTTTTTCAACACTAACACAAGTGCGAAAAGTGGTTTTTCAACACTAACACAAGTGCGAAAAGTGGTTTTTCGACACTATCACAAGTGCGAAAAGTGGTTTTTCGACACTATCACAAGTGCAAAAAGTGGGTTTTCCACACTAATACAAGTGCAAAAGTGGTTTCCTGCACCAAAACAAGTGCGAAAAGTGGTTTTTCAACACTAACACAAGTGCGAAAAGTGGTTTTTCAACACTAACACAAGTGCGAAAAGTGGGTTTTCAACACTAACACAAGTGCGAAAAGTGGTTTCCTTCACCAACACCAGTGCGAAAAGTGGTTTTTCAACACTAACACAAGTGCGAGAAGTGGTTTTTCCACACTAATACAAGTGCAAAAGTGGTTTCCTGCACCAACACAAGTGCGAAAAGTGGTTTTTCAACACTAACACAAGTGCGAAAAGTGGTTTTTCAACACTATCACAAGTGCAAAAAGTGTTTTTTCCACACTAATACAAGTGCGAAAAGTGGTTTTCCAACACTAACACAAGTGCGAAAAGTGGTTTTTCAACACCATCACAAGTGCAAAAAGTGGTTTTTCAACACTAACACAAGTGCAAAAAGTGGGTTTTCCACACTAATACAAGTGCAAAAAGTGGTTTTCCAACACTAACACAAGTGCGAAAAGTGGTTTTTCAACACCATCACAAGTGCAAAAAGTGGTTTTTCAACACTAACACAAGTGCGAAAAGTGGTTTTTCCAAACTAATACAAGTGCAAAAGTTGTTTCCTGCAACAACACAAGTGCAAAAAGTGGTTTTTCAACACTAACACAAGTGCGAAAAGTGGTTTTTCAACACTAACACAAGTGCGAAAAGTGGTTTTTCGACACTATCACAAGTGCGAAAAGTGGTTTTTCGACACTATCACAAGTGCAAAAAGTGGGTTTTCCACACTAATACAAGTGCAAAAGTGGTTTCCTGCACCAACACAAGTGTGAAAAGTGGTTTTTCAACACTAACACAAGTGCGAAAAGTGGTTTTCCAACACTAACACAAGTGCGAAAAGTGGTTTTTCAACACCATCACAAGTGCAAAAAGTGGTTTTTCAACACTAACACAAGTGCGAAAAGTGGTTTTTCCACACTAATACAAGTGCAAAAGTGGTTTCCTGCAACAACACAAGTGCAAAAAGTGGTTTTTCAACACTAACACAAGTGCGAAAAGTGGTTTTTCAACACTAACACAAGTGCGAAAAGTGGTTTTTCGACACTATCACAAGTGCAAAAAGTGGGTTTTCCACACTAATACAAGTGCAAAAGTGGTTTCCTGCACCAAAACAAGTGCGAAAAGTGGTTTTTCAACACTAACACAAGTGCGAAAAGTGGTTTTTCAACACTAACACAAGTGCGAAAAGTGGTTTTTCAACACTAACACAAGTGCGAAAAGTGTTTTTTCCACACTAATACAAGTGCGAAAAGTGTTTTTTCCACACTAATACAAGTGCAAAAGTGGTTTCCTGCACCAACACAAGTGTGAAAAGTGGTTTTTCAACACTAACACAAGTGCGAAAAGTGGTTTTTCAACACTAACACAAGTGTGAAAAGTTGTTTTTCCACACTAATACAAGAGCAAAAGTGGTTTCCTGCACCAACACAAGTGCGAAAAGTGGTTTTTCAACACTAACACAAGTGCAAAAAGTGGTTTTTCAACACTAACACAAGTGTGAAAAGTTGTTTTTCCACACTAATACAAGTGCAAAAGTGGTTTCCTGCACCAACACAAGTGCGAAAAGTGGTTTTTGATCACTAACACAAGTGCGAAAAGTGGTTTTTCAACACTATCACAAGTGCAAAAAGTGTTTTATCCACACTAATACAAGTGCAAAAGTGGTTTCCTGCACCAACACAAGTGCGATAAGTGGTTTTTCAACACTAACACAATTGCGAAAAGTGGTTTTTCAAAACTAACACAAGTGCGAAAAGTGGTTTTTCCACACTAATACAAGTGCAAAAGTGGTTTCCTGCACCAACACAAGTGCGAAAAGTGGTTTTTCAACACTAACACAAGTGCGAAAAGTGGTTTTTCAACACTATCACAAGTGCAAAAAGTGTTTTTTCCACACTAATACAAGTGTGAAAAGTGGTTTTCCAACACTAACACAAGTGCGAAAAGTGGTTTTTCAACACCATCACAAGTGCAAAAAGTGGTTTTTCAACACTAACACAAGTGCGAAAAGTGGTTTTTCCAAACTAATACAAGTGCAAAAGTGGTTTCCTGCAACAACACAAGTGCAAAAAGTGGTTTTTCAACACTAACACAAGTGCGAAAAGTGGTTTTTCAACACTAACACAAGTGCGAAAAGTGGTTTTTCGACACTATCACAAGTGCGAAAAGTGGTTTTTCGACACTATCACAAGTGCAAAAAGTGGGTTTTCCACACTAATACAAGTGCAAAAGTGGTTTCCTGCACCAAAACAAGTGCGAAAAGTGGTTTTTCAACACTAACACAAGTGCGAAAAGTGGTTTTTCAACACTAACACAAGTGCGAAAAGTGGGTTTTCAACACTAACACAAGTGCGAAAAGTGGTTTCCTTCACCAACACCAGTGCGAAAAGTGGTTTTTCAACACTAACACAAGTGCGAGAAGTGGTTTTTCCACACTAATACAAGTGCAAAAGTGGTTTCCTGCACCAACACAAGTGCGAAAAGTGGTTTTTCAACACTAACACAAGTGCGAAAAGTGGTTTTTCAACACTATCACAAGTGCAAAAAGTGTTTTTTCCACACTAATACAAGTGCGAAAAGTGGTTTTCCAACACTAACACAAGTGCGAAAAGTGGTTTTTCAACACCATCACAAGTGCAAAAAGTGGTTTTTCAACACGAACACAAGTGCGAAAAGTGGTTTTTCCACACTAATACAAGTGCAAAAGTGGTTTCCTGCAACAACACAAGTGCAAAAAGTGGTTTTTCAACACTAACACAAGTGCGAAAAGTGGTTTTTCAACACTAACACAAGTGCGAAAAGTGGTTTTTCGACACTATCACAAGTGCAAAAAGTGGGTTTTCCACACTAATACAAGTGCAAAAGTGGTTTCCTGCACCAAAACAAGTGCGAAAAGTGGTTTTTCAACACTAACACAAGTGCGAAAAGTGATTTTTCAACACTAACACAAGTGCGAAAAGTGGTTTTTCAACACTAACACAAGTGCGAAAAGTGTTTTTTCCACACTAATACAAGTGCGAAAAGTGTTTTTTCCACACTAATACAAGTGCAAAAGTGGTTTCCTGCACTAACACAAGTGCGAAAAGTGGTTTTTCAACACTAACACAAGTGCGAAAAGTGGTTTTTCAACACAAACACAAGTGCGAAAAGTGGTTTTTCAACACTAACACAAGTGCGAAAAGTGGTTTTTCAACACTAACACAAGTGCGAAAAGTGGTTTTTCCACACTAATACAAGTGCAAAAGTGGTTTCCTGCACCAATTTCCTGCACCAAGTGCAAAAAGTGGTTTTTCAACACTAACACAAGTGCGAAAAGTGGTTTTTCAACACTATCACAAGTGCAAAAAGTGTTTTTTCCACACTAATACAAGTGCAAAAGTGGTTTCCTGCACCAACACAAGTGCGAAAAGAGGTTTTTCAACACTAACACAAGTGCGAAAAGTGGTTTTTCAACACTAACACAAGTGCGAAAAGTGGTTTTTCCACACTAATACAAGTGCAAAAGTGGTTTCCTGCACCAACACAAGTGCGAAAAGTGGTTTTTCAACACTAACACAAGTGCAAAAAGTGGTTTTTCAACACTAACACAAGTGCGAAAAGTGGTTTTTCCACACGAATACAAGTGCAAAAGTGGTTTCCTGCACCATTACAAGTGCGAAAAGTGTTTTTCAACACTAACACAAGTGCGAAAAGTGGTTTTTCAACACTACCACAAGTGCAAAAAGTGTTTTTTCCACACTAATACAAGTGCAAAAGTGGTTTCCTGCACCAACACAAGTGCGAAAAGTGGTTTTTCAACACTAACACAAGTGCGAAAAGTGGTTTTTCAACACTAACACAAGTGCGAAATGTAGTTTTTCAACACTATCACAAGTGCAAAAAGTGTTTTTTCCACACTAATACAAGTGCAAAAGTGGTTTCCTGCACTAACACAAGTGCGAAAAGTGGTTTTTCAACACTATCACAAGTGCAAAAAGTGTTTTTTCCACACTAATACAAGTGCAAAAGTGGTTTCCTGCACCAACACAAGTGCGAAAAGTGGTTTTTCAACACTAACACAAGTGCGAAAAGTGGTTTTTCAACACTAACACAAGTGCGAAATGTAGTTTTTCAACACTATCACAAGTGCAAAAAGTGTTTTTTCCACACTAATACAAGTGCAAAAGTGGTTTCCTGCACTAACACAAGTGCAAAAAGTGGTTTTTCAACACTATCACAAGTGCAAAAAGTGGTTTTTCAACACTAACACAAGTGCGAAAAGTGGTTTTTCCAAACTAATACAAGTGCAAAAGTGGTTTCCTGCAACAACACAAGTGCAAAAAGTGGTTTTTCAACACTAACACAAGTGCGAAAAGTGGTTTTTCAACACTAACACAAGTGCGAAAAGTGGTTTTTCGACACTATCACAAGTGCGAAAAGTGGTTTTTCGACACTATCACAAGTGCAAAAAGTGGGTTTTCCACACTAATACAAGTGCAAAAGTGGTTTCCTGCACCAAAACAAGTGCGAAAAGTGGTTTTTCAACACTAACACAAGTGCGAAAAGTGGTTTTTCAACACTAACACAAGTGCGAAAAGTGGGTTTTCAACACTAACACAAGTGCGAAAAGTGGTTTCCTTCACCAACACCAGTGCGAAAAGTGGTTTTTCAACACTAACACAAGTGCGAGAAGTGGTTTTTCCACACTAATACAAGTGCAAAAGTGGTTTCCTGCACCAACACAAGTGCGAAAAGTGGTTTTTCAACACTAACACAAGTGCGAAAAGTGGTTTTTCAACACTATCACAAGTGCAAAAAGTGTTTTTTCCACACTAATACAAGTGCGAAAAGTGGTTTTCCAACACTAACACAAGTGCGAAAAGTGGTTTTTCAACACCATCACAAGTGCAAAAAGTGGTTTTTCAACACGAACACAAGTGCGAAAAGTGGTTTTTCCACACTAATACAAGTGCAAAAGTGGTTTCCTGCAACAACACAAGTGCAAAAAGTGGTTTTTCAACACTAACACAAGTGCGAAAAGTGGTTTTTCAACACTAACACAAGTGCGAAAAGTGGTTTTTCGACACTATCACAAGTGCAAAAAGTGGGTTTTCCACACTAATACAAGTGCAAAAGTGGTTTCCTGCACCAAAACAAGTGCGAAAAGTGGTTTTTCAACACTAACACAAGTGCGAAAAGTGATTTTTCAACACTAACACAAGTGCGAAAAGTGTTTTTTCCACACTAACACAAGTGCGAAAAGTGGTTTTTCAACACTAACACAAGTGCGAAAAGTGTTTTTTCCACACTAATACAAGTGCGAAAAGTGTTTTTTCCACACTAATACAAGTGCAAAAGTGGTTTCCTGCACTAACACAAGTGCGAAAAGTGGTTTTTCAACACTAACACAATTGCGAAAAGTGGTTTTTCAACACAAACACAAGTGCGAAAAGTGGTTTTTCAACACTAACACAAGTGCGAAAAGTGGTTTTTCAACACTAACACAAGTGCGAAAAGTGGTTTTTCCACACTAATACAAGTGCAAAAGTGGTTTCCTGCACCAATTTCCTGCACCAAGTGCAAAAAGTGGTTTTTCAACACTAACACAAGTGCGAAAAGTGGTTTTTCAACACTATCACAAGTGCAAAAAGTGTTTTTTCCACACTAATACAAGTGCAAAAGTGGTTTCCTGCACCAACACAAGTGCGAAAAGAGGTTTTTCAACACTAACACAAGTGCGAAAAGTGGTTTTTCAACACTAACACAAGTGCGAAAAGTGGTTTTTCCACACTAATACAAGTGCAAAAGTGGTTTCCTGCACCAACACAAGTGCGAAAAGTGGTTTTTCAACACTAACACAAGTGCAAAAAGTGGTTTTTCAACACTAACACAAGTGCGAAAAGTGGTTTTTCCACACGAATACAAGTGCAAAAGTGGTTTCCTGCACCATTACAAGTGCGAAAAGTGTTTTTCAACACTAACACAAGTGCGAAAAGTGGTTTTTCAACACTACCACAAGTGCAAAAAGTGTTTTTTCCACACTAATACAAGTGCAAAAGTGGTTTCCTGCACCAACACAAGTGCGAAAAGTGGTTTTTCAACACTAACACAAGTGCGAAAAGTGGTTTTTCAACACTAACACAAGTGCGAAATGTAGTTTTTCAACACTATCACAAGTGCAAAAAGTGTTTTTTCCACACTAATACAAGTGCAAAAGTGGTTTCCTGCACTAACACAAGTGCGAAAAGTGGTTTTTCAACACTATCACAAGTGCAAAAAGTGTTTTTTCCACACTAATACAAGTGCAAAAGTGGTTTCCTGCACCAACACAAGTGCGAAAAGTGGTTTTTCAACACTAACACAAGTGCGAAAAGTGGTTTTTCAACACTAACACAAGTGCGAAATGTAGTTTTTCAACACTATCACAAGTGCAAAAAGTGTTTTTTCCACACTAATACAAGTGCAAAAGTGGTTTCCTGCACTAACACAAGTGCAAAAAGTGGTTTTTCAACACTATCACAAGTGCAAAAAGTGTTTTTTCCACACTAATACAAGTGCAAAAGTGGTTTCCTGCACTAACACAAGTGCGAAAAGTGGTTTTTCAACACTAACACAAGTGCGAAAAGTGTTTTTTCCACACTATTACAAGTGCAAAAGTGGTTTCCTGCACCAACACAAGTGCGAAAAGTGGTTTTTCAACACTAACACAAGTGCAAAAAGTGTTTTTTCCACACTAATACAAGTGCAAAAGTGGTTTCCTGCACCAACACAAGTGCGAAAAGTGGTTTTTCAACACTAACACAAGTGCGAAAAGTGGTTTTTCAACACTAACACAAGTGCGAAAAGTGGTTTTTCAACACTAACACAGTGCGAAAAGTGGTTTTTTCCACACTAATACAAGTGCAAAAGTGGTTTCCTGCACCAACACAAGTGCGAAAAGTGGTTTTTCAACACTAACACAAGTGCGAAAAGTGGTTTTTCAACACTAACACAAGTGCGAAAAGTGGTTTTTCAACACTAACACAAGTGCGAAAAGTGGTTTTTCCACACGAACACAAGTGCGAAAAGTGGTTTTTCAACACTATCATAAGTGCAAAAAGTGGTTTTTCCACACTAATACAAGTGCAAAAGTGGTTTCCTGCACCAACACAAGTGCGAAAAGTGGTTTTTCAACACTAACACAAGTGCGAAAAGTGGTTTTTCAACACTAACACAAGTGCGAAAAGTGGTTTTTCAACACTAACACAAGTGCGAAAAGTGGTTTTTCCACACGAATACAAGTGCAAAAGTGGTTTCCTGCACCAATACAAGTGCGAAAATTGTTTTTTCAACACTAACACAAGTGCGAAAAGTGGTTTTTCAACACTATCACAAGTGCAAAAAGTGTTTTTTCCACACTAATACAAGTGCAAAAGTGATTTCCTGCACCAACACAAGTGCAAAAAGTGGTTTTTCAACACTAACACAAGTGCAAAAAGTGGTTTTTCCACACGAATACAAGTGCAAAAGTGGTTTCCTGCACCATTACAAGTGCGAAAAGTGTTTTTCAACACTAACACAAGTGCGAAAAGTGGTTTTTCAACACTATCACAAGTGCAAAAAGTGTTTTTTCCACACTAATACAAGTGCAAATGTGGTTTCCTGCACTAACACAAGTGCAAAAAGTGGTTTTCCAACACTAACACAAGTGCGAAAAGTGGTTTATTCAACACTAACACAAGTGCGAAAAGTGGTTTTTCAACACTAACACAAGTGCGAAAAGTGTTTTTTCCACACTATTACAAGTGCAAAAGTGGTTTCCTGCACCAACACAAGTGCGAAAAGTGGTTTTTCAACACTAACACAAGTGTGAAAAGTGGTTTTTCAACACTAACACAAGTGCGAAAAGTGGTTTTTCAACACTAACACAAGTGCAAAAAGTGTTTTTTCCACACTAATACAAGTGCAAAAGTGGTTTCCTGCACCAACACAAGTGCGAAAAGTGGTTTTTCAACACGAACACAAGTGCGAAAAGTGGTTTTTTCCACATTAATACAAGTGCAAAAGTGGTTTCCTGCACCAACACAAGTGCGAAAAGTGGTTTTTCAACACTAACACAAGTGCGAAAAGTGGTTTTTCAACACTAACACAAGTGCGAAAAGTGGGTTTTCCACACTAATACAAGTGCTAAAGTGGTTTTTCAACACTAACACAAGTGCGAAATGTGGTTTTTCAACACTAACACAAGTGCAAAAAGTGGTTTTTCAACACTAACACAAGTGCGAAATGTGTTTTTGCAACACTATCAAAAGTGCAAATTGTGTTTTGTTCCACACTAATACAAGTGCAAAAGTGGTTTCCTGCACTAACACAAGTGCAAAAAGTGGTTTTTCCACACTAATACAAGTGCAAAAGTGGTTTCCTGCAACAACACAGTGCAAAAAGTGGTTTTTCAACACTAACACAAGTGCGAAAAGTGTTTTTTCCACACTAGATACAAGTGCGAAAAGTGTTTTTCCACACTAATACAAGTGCAAAAGTGGTTTCCTGCACCAAAACAAGTGCGAAAAGTGGTTTTTCAACACTAACACAAGTGCGAAAAGTGGTTTTTCAACACTAACACAAGTGCGAAAAGTGGTTTTTCAACACTAACACAAGTGCGAAAAGTGGTTTTTCCACACGAACACAAGTGCGAAAAGTGGTTTTTCAACACTATCATAAGTGCAAAAAGTGGTTTTTCCACACTAATACAAGTGCAAAAGTGGTTTCCTGCACCAACACAAGTGCGAAAAGTGGTTTTTCAACACTATCACAAGTGCGAAAAGTGGTTTTTCAACACTATCATAAGTGCAAAAAGTGGTTTTTCCACACTAAATACAAGTGCAAAAGTGGTTTCCTGCACCAACACAAGTGCGAAAAAGTGGGTTTTCAACACTAACACAAGTGCGAAAAGTGGTTTCCTTCACCAACACCAGTGCGGAAAAGTGGTTTTTTTCAACACTAACACAAGTGCGAGAAGTGGTTTTTCCACACTAATACAAGTGCAAAAGTGGTTTCCTGCACCAACACAAGTGCGAAAAGTGGTTTTTCAACACTAACACAAGTGCGAAAAGTGGTTTTTCAACACTATCACAAGTGCAAAAAGTGGTTTTTTTCAACACCATCACAAGTGCAAAAAGTGGTTTTTCAACACTAACACAAGTGCGAAAAGTGGTTTTTCCACACTAATACAAGTGCAAAAGTGGTTTCCTGCAACAACACAAGTGCAAAAAGTGGTTTTTCAACACTAACACAAGTGCGAAAAGTGGTTTTTCGACACTATCACAAGTGCAAAAAGTGGGTTTTCCACACTAATACAAGTGCAAAAGTGGTTTCCTGCACCAAAACAAGTGCGAAAAGTGGTTTTTCAACACTAACACAAGTGCGAAAAGTGGTTTTTCAACACTAACACAAGTGCGAAAAGTGGTTTTTCAACACTAACACAAGTCCGAAAAGTGTTTTTTCCACACTAATACAAGTGCGAAAAGTGTTTTTTCCACACTAATACAAGTGCAAAAGTGGTTTCCTGCACCAACACAAGTGCGAAAAGTGGTTTTTCAACACTAACACAAGTGCGAAAAGTGGTTT